>NC_030416.2:16769067-16784067 GCF_001660625.3 Ictalurus punctatus | reverse complement strand
TGCTTTGCAATGAATGTCATGCTTTCATCAAGCTGTTGGATATCTATGTACAGTAGCTATACTGATAGAAGCCAAAACAATTCAGTTTATAATTAGAAACCGGTTGTCAAAATCTCCAAAGTGAAGTCAGAATGGAATCTTTAAATTTTCCCCCTTTTCATTTTTGGGAGTGAAATAATGCTATATATCCTTTTGAAATACTACTACTACTACTACTACTACTACTAATAATAATAATAATAATTCTTCAACATTTCATATAGTAGAAATTGTAACGGAAATTGGTTTTCCGAGGCCACCACACCTTCTGGTAGTTTTAATGTTTAAAGGGTCCATTAATGACATTTTAGTACGCCTGCACTACCACAGGTTACTGTATCTTTCTAAATAATTTTTATATAATTGGGTCAAATTGATCAACCGTTGGATTTTGTATCCCATCAAACACAAAAACGCACATTTTCACCAACATTTCCAATGAAGAGCTGCCTATGGACTAAACCGTGTACTCGCGGTGCTGAGGAAACCCATTTGCAGTTAAATAGGTTAAGATTATACGTTCATCACATGTCTCTCAGATTAAGTACAGATGTGAGATGTGAGCTCCACCATCTACAGGGGGTTGAGAAAGGTCAAAATCATTCTACTTAATGGGCAAAGATGGAAAGCAGCATAAACTTGGTGGTACTGGTGAAGACAGACTGACCTGGCAGCAATGTACAGCATGTGGTTTATGCGCAACATTCTCTGGAAGTCCAGACCGAGCCTCACCGTGTCATTATCCGACATGTTGCCCTGGAAACCAGGGTACAGGTAGGAGTCTGTAGAGCGAGAGATATATAGAGGTAGGGAAATTTAGAGAGAGAGAGAGAGAGAGAGAGAGAGAGAGAGAGAGAGAGAGAGAGAGAGAGAGAGAGAGAGAGAGAGAGAGAGAGAGAGAGAGAGAGAGAGAGAGAGAGAGAGAGAGAGAGAGAGAGAGAGAGCATGAGTGCAAGATTAAAAAGGCAGAACTAAGCGCTCTGAGGAGTAATCAATGGTTTTCAATAACAGCTATACCTGATATGTTTAGAACAAACAAGTAAAAGCTTTCATTCATGTAAGCCAAAACTAATTATACAAGATGTAAGTCTATAGTCTAAGATATTAATACTCATTCCACTCAGCAGAGCTTTATTAAAAATAATCCTCTTGAGAACACTCAGGCTCAAAGAAAAGCAATTCCTCATTCAGGATATCCTTTATTCATTATTTAACAGTGAGGTCTGAGAAAGCCTCAGGCCCTTCTGGGCAGAGTAAATTCAGTCTGCACGTCCAATCTGTCAGCGCAAAGTGATGACTTCATTTAGCCAGCAGTGCTGGGCTGTGAAAGGTGAGTTAGGGCCTTCTCAGCATCCCATTTTTGCACATGCCATTTACCATGCAAGGAAGCAGAACGCAATGTATCCTACACAGAAAACCTCAGCATTGTGTGATAACATTGTCACACGATGCTTTACTGATTTTTCCATTAACAATTCCAAGAGATACGGTACTGAGAAGTTTGGTTATGTATAATTTTAGCATATTGAAACTCCAAAGACAGGAATACTGCAGATGTAGGCAGTGGTGGGTTTGACTCCTTCAATGAAAAGGTACTGCATGGTATAACACGATGAGGGAAAAAAACAACTCGGGGTTTAAATGCAGCAGGACATTTCCTTCTCATGTTTGCACAGCAAACATCATCTGATCTCGGCACGCTCACCACTGATCACAGTACAGCCAGTATTCTCACTCTGGCACAAAAACATACAGGAAAAAAAAAACCCCACAAAGAAATCATTTAACCACTTCCCCCTGGACAATGTGTAGTTACATGGAGACTGTGGTTATCTAGGCTCCCTGCAGTGGCAGACATTTAAATCTGTACTTAAATATCCACTCTTCTATCTCATGACTCAGAGTTAAATCAGCAGTCTTGATTTTGTTTTTTTGTTTCTGTTTGTCAGAAGAGATTTTAAATAGCATGATTAAATGCGTGTTAAAAAAAAATAAAGAAGTGGCCTTAGACAGTCAATAGAATAAAAAGAGTCTAAATGTCAATTGTGTTAATCCTAGAAAGCCTAGAATATTCATTCAGACTTGTTAAATGAAGTGGATTATATTTACATTGTACTGAAGCCACTGTTGAGCCAGAAGAACAGAGTAAACTCTGAACTGGCCATCCATTATTCTCCGAGGCATTTCCAGGCTCAACTGAGAGCCAGCAAATAAAAAGGGTAAGTGGTACGTGTGAGGTAAAATGAGGATAAGAGGTGGTAAAATGCTTTGGAACTTAAATTGACTCAGAAGTGATGTTGAGTTGATGTTTTTCTTGCTGAACTAGTAAGATATTCTACAGTTGTTTCTCTGAGCAGCCTAAAATTATACCCAGCCAACTGGCTTTACAACTTGTATCCACCCAGTTAGGAAGTATGTATCAGGCATTTCATTTACCAAAAGGTTTGTGTATTAGTTTATAAACCTAGCTATCTGTCTAGTATTTCAATCACTTTCCGGTGCTATCTTCTTTCTCTTTCTTGTTTACTTACTCTAGTTTCAATACCTTCTTGTAGGTGCTAAGGTGTGGTTTATACTTCTGCAGCTGCATAGGTGTCTCCCTTCATAGGTGCATGTAACGTGAGCGTGTACACTACAGGGCACATATACCCAACCAGAACATACAGAGAATGTAAAGCAAAGAAGCCAAAAAAAAACAAACAAACAAAAAAAAAACCTTATACTGTAGGAATAATACTAGAAAACAGCATGGGTGTAATTTTGTTTTGAAAAGTGCTAGGGGAAACTATAAAGAAGTTTAAACCAAGTTCATTCACACCGAAAGCATTTCTGAAGCGTTTTCCCTCGTTGGTATTAAGCACATGTACTGAACCACAACACATGAACTTGATTATTGTTGATACCAACAATTCTAGCAATACCAATAATAATTTTTTATATATATATATATATATATATATATATATATATATATATATATATATATATATAAATTGTGCTGCCATAGCTTACAACACATACATACTTTCTCTTTACTGCTTGGCCACAACACCTTTAGTTTTCTGTAAATAAATTTGTGATACAATAATGTAATCATTATTGTTGATTAATGGGGTGTTGGGGGGGGTCCACTTGTACTGGTAATTTACAGCTGTTCGGATGCGAGAGTTTTATCAGAGGGAACATTACAGAAGTGAATAGCACTACTTGTGAAATTGTTTACGCTATATCACTTAAAAGAAAATTATTGATTCAATTTCAAATGCATTTGAGGCAATTGTGCTATTAATTCATGGATTAAAAAAAACCTGCAGAATAAGGGTCACATCACTTCAGCATATACCTCAGTGTTTACCTGAAGCTTCGCTGATGCACAGCATCAAGCTTGGCCATAAACCCCACTTTGTGCTGCAATGTAAATAGGCCCTTAGATGGTTAACTACATTGTCAGCGGCCACATTGACTTGACACTTAAAGCTAACTTGAGACCAAATCTTTCACCTAAGGCATGGGTATCAAACATGCAGCCTGCGGGCTGAGGCCGGCCCAATAAAAGGTTCTAATCCGAGCCCTCAACTGAATTGAAATATTAAAAAAAAGGCCTAGTCTCTATCAATTATGGAAATAATCTTATGAGCATAAACTAAACTACTGACAAAATGTTCCCGTTTCCAAAGGAAGGCTGGTTGTGTGCCCAGAATGAATCTTTCAGATTCAGATAACATTTAAGAGTTGTTGCTGTTTTATTCATCTACCAAACTGAATCTTCTGGTCCTGCCCACTTGACATTGGACCAAGTGTAATGTGGCCCATTACCTAAAATGAGTTCAATGTGACTGCAATGATTACTGTCAGTGTTGCGAACAGTGAAGTTTGTACTTTAATAGAGTATTTGTAATACTAAGAAGTCTACAAGATAGCGTATAAATGAATCACATGAAGACATTTTATTCACAATGTCACAGAGACTTCAATATTCTTAAATATTACTGGTGTAGGTCAGTAGATCAGTCGGTGGTTTTGTAATGCATTACTGTTGACTTCTATGTTATCACAGTGAAGCTAATATTTGCCTAAAGCCATGTCTCTCTGTGTTTCTTTAGCCAACATTATGTCAGGTCACTGATTACATAATGAATATGTGGCTCTAAAGGTTAACATTGAAATAACTGTACATGAAAATGTACATGCAATCTTGTTATTCATTAAAAAAAGTCTTCATATCTGTACTCTTAAACAAGGTCTTAGTAAAGTTTTAATCAAGCTAAAGCCAATTATTTCATGGTTAACCGGCATGTGTCTAAAGACCTACAGACCTGCTTTATCATCTTGTCCCTGTTAACATTGCAGGTGTGTGGATGAGTAATAGTAGACAGCCACAGCACCTTACGCAGTGACTAGTTTTCCTCTGTTTATCCTCGCAACCATCAAATTAATCAGGAGAGATGTCTGATATGCTTGCGGTAATATTCTTCCACCAGAGACGTCTCTAAATCACCGAAAGGTGTAAACAGCAGCTTTTAATTAGTGCATGCTTTTAGCAGGATCCCTGTACAGGTCAGAGAATTTGTATAAGTAATGGCTACCCCTGTGAGCCTGCAGCACACACACATGCACAAGCACTCGTATGCGTGCACGTGCACACACAGGTGCAAACAGCTGATAAATGGGCTTCATTACACGTGCGGTTTGCTTGAAGAGCTTTATTAGCCCCAGCTATGTTTGCCAGTGTCTCAGTGCTTCTGGGTCTTCTCTTCTTCCCTTCATGTATAGTAACCTGTAAGTTCCCTGGACCTCATTGCGTTTTATTGCTTAAAACAGATCATCTAGATTTTGTTATTTGTAGACACTCTCCACATGGACCTTTGATTTTTTTTGTGTTGTCCTCATCCCAAATATTCAGGGACTTCTAGCTTGAGATTTTATATGAGAGATATATGAGATATATTATATATGAGATTTTATTTTATTTTGAGATTAGCTATATTGCTCCTGACAGCTTAAGACTATCAAATTTCATTAGCTTAGACAATCGTGATGGCCGACTGTCAATATAAAACCACTGAACCATCGTCCTAACTACGAGTGTTCCTTACTCATCGATAAGCTGATATGTATGCTGTGACTGTGGATCAGCTATAACTGGAGCTCCTGGTTATTTATGTGTTTGGCGTGGGAACACTACCTACCTGCCAAGTGCTGATTGTTTGGCAAGCTGACCACTTTTAAGTGTTTGAGAACGTTTCACATATTCTCCGATTTATAGAACACAGGACATGAAATTCAATTCATCTTGTTTTGGCTACTTTCGACAAGAAAACTAGTAAATAGCACAGACCTTGCAAAAACAGTAAAGATGAAAGATCTAAAATAAAAAATAAAAACGTAAAACGCTGACAAAGGTGTATGTTTTATACAATCTAATATCTAATACATCTAACTCCAACTGAGTTGCACAACATTTTGAAAAACTGCCCACTTCTGAAAAGTACGTAATTAAATTATACAACCGTGTTTATGGTACAAAATCCAGAAAATCCTAAGAATGAGTTTTTAATACTCACACTCACTCCCAACTATGCTGATTGGCTCCAGGTCCTGGGGAAAGGGCGTGGCAACATTGGACAGCAGTAACAGGCCAGTGAGGCTAAGGGTCAGGGCCAGCAGGGGCCGCAACCCAAAAACCAACCGCATTTCAGCACCAACTACAGCGCTCAGACCCACAGCATGACCCACAGCGGACTTCCTTCCACCTGAAAGAAACACACAGAGAACATGAGATTAAAAAAACTGACCTAAACACCATGATAGAAAAGGCTGATATAGTATGTACTGCAGGACAGGAGATTGTATGGAGTCACCCACCACTTTAGATATATATAAAATGTGTGTGAAGAAGTAGGCGTATGCCATGGATGGCTTCGTTTTGTATATTGAGTAATGGTAGGTGCAACAGCATGACAATATGACACTCTGAGAGCGGTGCAGAAGATGATATATAATCTTCTCTGCATCAGTGAAATAAAGTTTAATTAGATGTCTGACAGGAGAGAATAAAAGATTGAAGAAGTGATTCTGCTCATTAAAAGTCCAGACAGAATACTCAAATACTCCCATATAATCAGATTGAAACCATCCACACATGTTGCAGGAGCTTCAACCTAGTAATCTACACTATACTTTTCTTTTGAAAGATAGTTTTTTCTTCTTCAGCAAGTTAAAACAAAACAAAACAAAACAGAAAAAAACCCCAGGAGTTAAACTGGTGGGAGTGCAGTGAAGTGGATCTCCCCAAGTGGGATGATCGTGGACAGTCTTATTTTGTAATGATCATATAATCGTAATAGAGGTCTTCATTTAAGGCAATCCTTAACTGTGGTATTTGATTATAAAAACAAAATGAGCTCATATCGCCTTATTATATGAAAAAAGGCTGTGTCCCAAATGATGTACTACACGCTATACACTTACACTATGCACTCCATCGTCTACTGCACGAAATTTAGAAAGGTAGTGTCATCTCAAATGGAAGACTAGTGGGTTTTTGCTAACCGGAAGTATAAGCCGCTTGATGTCAAACGCTCGGAATGCGACGCCGCTAGTCCATGAAAATGAATTTCACCGTACCAAGGTAACAATCAGTAAAATGAAGAAATTAATTTACTGAAGTTTTCACCCTCCTTTTTTTCCCCTGAGCAAATCTGTGCCAGCGTCAGCTCCTGGTAGCTCCGCTCTTCCGCTACGTAAGCAATGCTGTGACACACTTCGCTTTTTCGGTTGAATAAGTGCATCAACCGGGTACTTGAAGTGCACTTCTTGCTGCATTGTTAAACTACTACTTTGACAGAAAATCTTAGGAGAGGCTTTCCCATACACGACCATGTTTTTTTTTTCCAAGCTTAGTTTTTGATTCGGTGTCATTTGCAGAATGTCATCCTGAGTAAAGTGGAGGTTAGGGAGCCACCAGAGGCCCTCATGGCAGTGCATTGAGAAGTTTCATCCTGAGACTTGGCCCCATGAGGAGAACAGCTGTGATAACTGTTATCAGCCACAGCTTTGAGATCGCTTAAGAGATAACTTGGAGAAAGATAGCTCCGAGAAAAAGGGGTGCGAGACTACTGACCGAATGGACACCTGGCTCATTGACTCCAACACCTCAGTCTTTCATAGGTGACGTAACACAATTAACAACAAAGGCTGCTGGGATAGCACCTGTCTCTGCCAAATCTGACAAGGCCAGAAGGGACATATGAAAATCTCATTTTCAAACAGATTTAAAAAAAAAAAAAAAAGGCCAGGGGTGAAGAGAGATTCAAGTTATTAAAAAAAAAAAAAAAAAAAAAAAAAAAAAAGGCCCAGCTGTCTGATACAGCGTACATTTGAGCTGCATTTCCCTCCAGTTGGATTATTTATGAGTGACTGAGTGTTTGTGTCAGATGAAGATTGAGCTGAAATGCTAATGCTATGCCTTGTTTACTCTGCAGGCTAATTGGACAGCCAGACGGACAGCAGGAAGCTGCTCCTTAGTAAACAAACTACAGCTAACCTGCATGAAAGTGTCTTTAAAAAAAATGAAACATTTTCCTCTTTACATATTAATGACAGGCTGAAGATTTGGAAGGGAGAATAGGACAGGCTGAGATGCCAACTCTCATACAGAGATCGAATTGGATCACAGACTCGGTCAACACAATTATGCACTGTTATCAATATTCATACGTTCCACCCTCATTCACATTCCACAGCGAGGCAAGCATTTAGCAGCACGGTCAAATAATGATCGCATGGCTGTAAACTGAAAATGTGGATGTCTGCTGCTTTTATTTCATGAATTATCGTCAATGTTAGCATGCGCGTGCACACATACACACATTTACATACCCACCCATATACAAATACACATGCCTACAGATATTCCAATCTTGTCATGGTCATATACTAGGAGATACGCACTCAGTTTTGTTTACTTCTAGGAGAACGCATTTGCACATACTTGTATATAGCGTGACGGGCCGCTTTAACAAGTGATTGAGAGATATATATATATATATATATATATATATATATATATATATATATATATATATATATATATATATATATATATATATATATATATATATATACACATACACACACACACACACACACACACATACATACACACATATGCATATATACATACACACACACACAAATACATACATACTTACACACACGTACGTTTATTTTTTCCGTAATTTAATTCAAAAAGTGGAACTTTCATACATTCCATTTAATAGATTCGTTACACATAAACTGAAATATTTCAAGCCTTTTTTGTTTGAATCTTGATAATTACGGCATACAGCTCATGGAAATCCAGTATCTCAAAACATTACAATGAAGAATTTATAATACAGAAATGTCGACCTGAGAAGAGCTCTAATCAGATCAGATAATTAACTCAAAACACCTGTAAAGGTTTCCTGAGACTTTAATCTCTCAGTCTGATTCAGTACACAACCACAATCATGGGGAAGATGAAAGTAAATTTTGCATTTCATTTGGAAAGCAAGGTCCCAGAGTCTGGAGGAAGAGTGGAGAGGCACAGAATCCAAGGTGCTTGAATTCCAGTGTGAAGTTTCCACAGTCAGTGATGATTTGGGGTGTCATGTCATCTGCTGGTGTTGGTCCACTGTGTTTTCTCAAGTCGAGAGTCAGTGCAGCGTCTACCAGGAGATTTTAGAGCACTGCATGCTTCCATCTGCTGACGAGCGTTATGGAGATGCTGATTTCCTTTTCCAGCAGGACTTGGACTGCCCACAGTGCCAAAACTACTAGTAATTAGTTTGCTGACCATGGTATTACTGTGCTTGATTGGCCAGCCAACTCGCCTGACCTGAACCCCATTGAGAATCTATGAGAGACACCAGACCCAACAATACAGATGAGCTGAAGGCCGCTATCAAAGCAACCTGGGCTTCCATAACACCTCAGCAGTGCCACAGGCTGATTGCCTCCATGCCACGCTGCATTGATGCAGTAATTCATGCAAAAGGATCCCTGACCAAGTACTGAGTGCATAAATTAACATACTTTTCAGAAGGTCGACATTTATGTATTACAAATTCTGTATTTCCACAATATACACATATATATATATATATATATATATATATATATATATATATATATATATATATATATATATATATATATATATATACACATACATACACACACACACACACGTATAATTCGGTCAGTAAATATACATACTAATTTTGTTAGATCATCACAAGTCATTAAAACATTATCCTTTATGTCTGTCTTTTTTTTTTTTTTTTTAAATATATACCCAAGCTGAATTAAAACCCTGTTCTACAGTTTCAGCTAGCTAACATGCTTCACCCCAATTCTGTTATTTCAGCTGGAAAAAAATCCTGACACTGTGGGAATAATGTATTAAATATATTTGCATAAATATACAGTATCTGTCCTTACACATGCTTGGGCTTTTTACACTCAAATAATAACACTGTGTTTTTGGAAAGATACTCACAGTCTTTTCCAGCGGCCTAAAATATTACTGAATACTACTGAAATATATAAATCTGAGGTTAACGTCACTAAATAAATAAAACAAAACAAATATAACAAACCTTTTTTGTGCTTTTCCCCTCTTATAATTACCGGTAAAATATTTTTACAAGCTCAGAAAATCACTGATTCTGAGGTTATAAGAAAAGCATGTAAAGTATGAAGTATATAACTTACACACACATGCATTCTACACAAGCTATACACACACACATCCAGACCCCCTGCTTCAGCACAGACTAAAGGCTAATGAAAGGTTACAGGACACATTAAGCAAGGGCTGAGATGCTCTTTGTCAAGGATTTGCTTGTCACTTGCCTTATCAGACTAACAGTCTGGGCTCCGGGCTCTGCACTGACACATGGTACAAAATACATGCCCTTTCATGTTCTCTCACACACGTGCACACCACCGTTGCACAAAGCAGTAAGGACCATTCCACATGAACACAAACAAACAGCAATTATGCAGCACTGCCACATGCTCTACCACAATAATGTCTTTTTGTGAGCTATTTATTATTTATTATAGAGTACAGCAGACACACTGGTTCTGCTCCATCGCAATAACATCTTGTGATCAAAAGAGTGTGAGAATGAGAGAGGGAGAGAGTGTGTGTGAGAGAGAGAGAGAGAGAGAGAGAGAGAGAGAGAGAGAGAGAGAGAGAGAGAGAGAGAGAGACTTACCAACACTGCACTGGTAGTCATCAACAATATGACACTGATCTGAAAGATCTTAAGCAGATCAATGATTCAGCTTAATGCTAGATATTTGTTCATTTGTGGCGTTATATGTTGAAAATTGTGGCTTCATACAGGGAAAAATGTTACGTGAACAACGTCCTAAAATTTCCCATCAACTTTTTTTTAACCAAATGTCAAGTTCCCAAGTACTTCCCGGTACTTTCTATAACGTCAGCCTTTGCCGCAGAGCATTTCCACAGTCATTAATAGATACCCAATAAGGGCCCTCACTCAGCACTGGAGACTGATTCTAGCACTGATAGGCTCCAGAAGCTAGTGGACTTGTCACTTGGTTAATTAAATGACCTAAATGGATTTGGCCTTAATTACTTCCCCTCGCTGCTCACTCTCATGCCTCCATCACTACAGTCACTCTGAACAACTCCAGGCTCAGCTCAGTTAAATTCCTAATCGTGTCGGTGAGACATCCTGAGAAATCAAACATTTGGATTCAGGTTCAGTTTCATTTGTAAAGTCATGTGGATGTGATAAGCCATGCACTAAGATGAGGCCATGTACAACTCAAAGATTATTTAGATATGTTTACGTCCTTGTAGGCCAAAAGTTGGTGCACACCTGGCCTCCACACCCATATGTAGGCCTTCCTCAAACTGACTGTTGCCACACAGTTGGAAGCACACAATTGTATAGAATGTCTACATATGCTCTAACATTACAATTCCCTTCACTGGAACTAAGGGGCTCAAGCCTGTTTCAGCCAAGGTTGGAGTGGAAGAACTCGAGTATCCTGCACAGAGCCCTAACCTCAACCCCACTGAACACCTTTGGGATGAACTAGAACACTGTGCGCCCCAGGCCTCCTTAACCAACATCAGTGCCTGACCTCATTAATGCTCATGTGGCTGAACGGAAAAACCCCCACACCCCACTCCAAAATCTAGTGGAAATCCTTTCCAGAACAGTGGAGGTTATTATAATAGCAAAGGGGAAACTAAATCTGGAATGGAATGTTCAATAAGCAAATATGGGTGTGATGTCCAAAAACTTTTGTGCATATTGCACTTTTCTTGTTTAGTCTGACATTAAATCTTAAACTGCGAAGTGATTTACATAAAAATTTTCCCCTTGTTTAACACCTCCTGAAAGACACTAATTATCTCAAATCCTTAATGTCATTCAACAATTACTATACTACAAGTCTTACTGATCTTTTTCTAAATTCAGTAGCTGTAACTCTGCAACTGTCAGTAGGCAAAATGTGAGAAAAAAAAAAGTGCCCCCAGAAATGTACAAATTTTTACTCAAAAATAAAAATGCTGGAATCTAACTAACTTAGGCGTATAGACATAAACTGAACAAGTCTTACTAAAGTCCAGACATGGGGAAAAGAAAAAAAAATCACTCATATTGGAAATATGCAGGCAAAAATGGATGCCTCCTTTGACTCACAGCCATGAATGTGGGATCAATTAAAAGTTTACGCTTTCTATAAGCTACACAAATAAGTAATACAATATTTTAATGTGTCTTATTATTGCTGCTGATAACCGCAAACTCAAAGAGCTCAAAATTTAAATTTAAACTTGGTTGAAAGTGTTTTGGCACACCATGAGACCAAGACATGAGGCCACATCCTCCAAAGCAGGTCACAAAATGAACAGCAGAAGCAAAACAAGAAACCCAAAACTGTAAAACCCATACACCACAACACTATTATCACTAACAGAGGCTCTCCACACACACACACAGTCCCACATGTACTCCCCCAAAACAATCTGCTTGCTTGACTTGTACACCATGTCCTTGAAAAGTCTCACCAATCTGTAATCAGTCGGGATTTAAAAAACTGTTTGGCCAAATATGAGGCGCTGACAAGCTGACAGCTGTTGTTAGGGGAACAAGGCAAGCCCATGCAGTGGAGGATATCTGGGCATTAGCTGTTTAGAGTCTGAGGATAGAGAGCCTCCGGGGTTCTGGATTGATTATGTGACATTCATTTGGAAATGCCGAGGCTTGTGGCTGCACTTAGGCCGTCAGGTGTGTCTCTCTTGTCTGACACGTCCCTAGTTGTGCAGAGTAACTCCGATAACTGGAAAATGCCTGTGCTTTAACGCACACATGCGATCATCTTAAAGAGATCTACATCAGGCTAGTGTAACAACTCTGGCTTTGCTACACTGACTAAAACCACAAGGGCCACATTTAAATATGATGAGTATTATGACATTTCAGGAGAAGCGGCTATGATCTGATACTTCCATTATCTCTGGCTTGGGAGCAGAGCCTCCCTTCTCACATGCTTTGGGACCCTTGCCTGACTAGGTCCTCCTCTCTGCCCCCTTCGTATACATCACCACATTTAATGAAGGCATGTGTCCCAGGGCCCCCGTGTCATTTCAAACATGATTAGACACGTTAGTGCGTGAGCTCTCCACGGCCCATTACCCCCAAGCCACTGCGGCAAGGACCGGCTTGTAGCTGTGCCAATTAACAGGGCCACCTCTAGACTATCTGCGGGAAGACTGCACACTGTCGCAAGTGGCTTTCAGAAATTACCCCCCCCCAAACACTTCTAGTACCCCTGAGAAGCTTCTAGATCTTAAGGACAGATGAGAAGGGCTGTTCGACTAACAAATGGGAATAGTGCATATAAGCATCCAAAGAACTTTGTCTGAGGGGGGTTTACATTGCAAATTATCGCATCTTACTGCCACCGTTAAATCCTCACATGGAATGACTGCCTGGCAGATTGGACCTTTTTTTAATGACATTCCGAAGCCGATTAGCAAGCCCGAGGAACAGCTGGGCCGAGAAACCGAGGTGCAAATGAAGCACGAGTCTTTAAAAACAAGGCCGAAGTTATTTCCCTCCTCGAGCATGTGAATTGTATTAATGAAAATGTCAGAATCTAGAATACAGTCAGCTTCTAAGAAACAAACAACTCTATATATCGTGTCTTTGTGTATTTAATCCAGACCGTTAAGGAGCTCCAGGAAAAACAGGGGCAGGAGAGGTAGGCTATGATTCAGCTTTACAAAGGCAGTATTCTCTAATCAGAGTGTGCGGTTGTAACCTGCTGACGGTGGGTCAGTTCGTCAGCGTGCAGCCAGAGACTGATCCCATGATACCCATCACACAAGTCTCAAAGAATCATCAAATCAAAAGAACCCAACTGCCAGCAACACAGACACAAAGTCAGACATGGCTGTTCCTTTACACAGACCCAAGACTATGCCTCCATTTAATATGATCTCAGCTCAGGGACAGCTAAAATAAGCTATGGTGAACTGATTGGCCCTGCATTCTGGGTCTGTGGTAAACGCTGGTGGTGCGAACACCTGCTCAATGCTCTAAGCCATTTCGTTAACCATCTCACAGCCAAGACAGTCAGAAAACCTACTAATTAGATTTCAGTGGGTGCCCATTCTGCTGCTGGAGTACTAAATTAGAACTGGGATCTTGCAGCATTGGGCAATTATCTTCGAACGACCCCTACAGCTGCGAAAGAGAATGTGAAATTTCAGAAGTGTAACATCCCAGACACACAGAGTTTGAGGGCATTGCTAATTAAAAGCTTTTAAAATCACCACTTCAAGTTCAAACACATGCACACACACCTCATACATCCACACCCCAGAGCCTCTATTAGGCATTCTCAGATAAAAGAAAAATCTTTTTATACTACTTAAGAAGAGTTACTTAAGAGCTACTTGTGAAGAAATTCTGCAGGTTCAAGATTACTTGCTAAAACGGAACATCGGACTACATTGTTTGCCATGTATTAGAGAGTTTGTTTTTTTATGTCCCTGGAAATAGCAGTGTAAGAGCCGATAAAAGCAAGACTTTGGAAATGGTCAGAAACTGCAATAGCATGTTGAGACCGTGTGACTGACAGTAAGTTTACTTGTTGTAATGGATGTGCAGAGAGAATCAATTCAGCAGACAGACAGCATCCTTGGCCTCATTTGGGATTAGGAGCAAATAGATGGTGTCAGAATCATCATTGCTCTCTCTCTTCTCTATCAGGGCAGCGGCACAAGCATGAGCTCTAAATGAAGGCTTCTGTGCCATTCGCAATCTCTGTGTGTGTGTGTGTATGTGTGTGTGTGTGTGTGTCTGGTCTATAGCAGCGAGGTCACAGTCATCTTGCTATCGATGCCAGTCGGCTAAACCTACAGGGAGAGAAAGTATCCGCCACTGGCTCTGGGGTTTAGACAAACTGACGAGGAGGAGGAGGAAAAGGAGGAGAAAGGTCACTCAAGAGTCACTACAGCCCCTTCAAGCAGCTAGTCTTTTCTGGAATTCTGCAAGTATCCAAAAAAAAAAAATATCACTTGATGCTGTAAGAGGTGGGAGTGCCAATCTGAATTCTATTAAAGCTTTGCAGTCATGAAAAAGTGCTTAAATGAACCATTACAGTGCTTTCCACTCCGTATAATACTGTTATTGACACTTTCTCTCGACACAACAAGCCTTTTTTTAATGGAATGAAATATTCAGAGAGCTCTTGATATAGTCAAGGAGAGTGAAGCACTTGGGCACAAATACAGTACTTGGCCTGTTGCATGAGAAAAGCCCTGTAGCAAACTAGAGAACAAAAAAAAAAAAAAAAAAAAAAAAAAAATGTGTGTAAAGCCAGGTGCTGCATTTACAGTCATTTATTCAGTATATGCTT
>NC_030416.2:16701567-16766567 GCF_001660625.3 Ictalurus punctatus | reverse complement strand
TAGTGAGCTCTCGTTGAAGTTTGGTGAATATTCATTAATATGAGAGAGAGAGGAACCCCAAATTCTGTGTGAGAGGACTGCAATGCTGGAACATGCCAAGCTCAGCTCCAATATGTCTGTTAAAGTGCATCTGGGAGGGAAAGCTTCTTCATAGTACAGTGATCCAATATGCACACACTAACACAGCTCTGAACCCCTTTCTGTAGAAATCATCATCAAAATCAGCTACAGAGTACACGGGCAAACAGTTAACATGACAAAAGTTAGCTTAGTTACGGGATTAATCACTGGCTCTTCTCTTACACTGGCTAGAAGTTCGCTTGCAAGACTAACCTATAGTATATAGTACAGTATACATACAAGCTATAAGCTATATAAAAGTTACATATAAACTATAGTAATTGCAAACTGCACCATTATTCACAATCACCTCCCGCTACACATCACGCGAAAGCAACACTCAAATGGATTCTTCCAGTGGAAACAGGCATTCATGAACACACTGAAACTCCCATGCAAGAGTAGTGATAGCTAGAAGTCTTACCTGCAGCGCTAAGAGAAACGAATGGAAAGGAAATTCCCTACATTCTGATGTTGGATTTGAAGGATGTGATATAATGTTACAAACATTATTAAAAAAAATCTTTTGCTTTTATGGTGTCAATTTTATTACGGAGGCTCCGTGTGGGTGAATAAATGGAGAGTGTGGGATCGAGTACCTGAACTCTACTAACAGCAAACACTAAACCTGTAACGGAACGTAAATCTGTGTATCGTTACTAAAATAGATGCTCTGGGGGGAAAAATAAAATGTTTGAGACCATAATTAGATATTTAAAAAGCTTAAGGTTTACAAAAAGCTTAGCAATGGGCAATATATTAGTTATAATTAGGGCAAAGAAGTGGAAAACAGTGAAAGGTTACCCAGCCATTGTAGGAGCAATCCCAAGAGCTTTACAGTAACCATGCGTCTCTAACAGCGGCCGAGGATCACTGTTAAGTGCTCCAAGTTGGGATGGTGTGTACAACAAAATCACAGGTATCATATACCAAACCACATCACCACCACCATCACACACACACTGCCCAGAACCACAGCAGTCTCTCTCACACACTTACACACATGAAGGTCCTCAAACAAACCAGTTAGTCCACACTGGAGCCATATGCCAGCCCTCAAGATCTCAAAATTCTTAAGAGCTCACTTTTATTCTCTGACTGTGTGTAATGGCATTTTAAAAACCACGAACCAATAAAACAGCAAAACAACCTACATTGACTGAAATGGCATTTTTTGCCACTCTCGCCTCTCAGGCAAACCGCAGAGAGCGAAACTCGTTGAATCACAAGAGGTCTGCGGTGTGTAGTAAACCAGTAAATGATAGCGCTCTGCGGGTTCTGTGCTGCACCAGGGGAATGCATGTGTGTGAGAGAGAGAGAGAGATAAGGCCTGTGATGTCTCCGATAGCTTTGAAATAGGCTCAGTAGCAGTTCTAGAACAGAATGCATGGTGACGTCTCCATTAAGCAAGGTCTCTCTGATCGTTGTTTCATCTCATGAGCGTGTGTCCATTAATGTGGCTTCAGAGACCCAACCTGCTCGTTCACATTTATCTCCATTTCCTGTCATTCCATTTATATGCCATCGTGTCCTTCTCGATCGGTCCACTACACGTGTTCTTGGGTTCCTCCCTTTGAATAAAGATTTTTTTACTATGAAATCGGCAAAGTATCAACTCGTGGCTGAATACAGAAATAGAGAAGTGTCAAGGGCAGGATTTCATTCATCCAAACACATGCTACATCAGCATGAGTTCTAATCAAGATCTACTTTCTGACCCTGGACCAATTCTTGCCAATACAGCACCTCACAGCACAATAGAATCTTCTTATTAACCTTCACAATTGGGGGGGGGGAATAAATAAATCTGAGCAAGAATATGTAGAAAGCTATATGGCAGAACACTTCAAGTGATAAGAGGATAAAGTGCAGGTCTTTCAATTCCCTTCGACGTTTTCATTTTCTGCACTGAGCATGTGCACACACACGCACACAACTGAACAGTCTCTGAAAGCTAATCAGGAAGAAAAGGAAGCATGTAGAAGGCAAGTGACAGCTGCATTGTCCTGCACATCCCAGCAGGTGCCTACCCACAATGGCTGCACTATTTTCAAATGAGTGATATTCCAATCAGAGCTGCTGAGTGGGTGCGAGGGAGAGAGAGACAATGTGTGCATGTTTCAAGGTGACGTTCCCATCATGCTTGTGCGTTCCAACCTCCACTCTCAAATTAAATACTTCATCATATTGTCTGTTCTCCAAGGGACAAGCGAACCGCTTCTCTATATATCTACTCAAAATAATGCTGTACTCAGGACTGCAGAAGAGCCAGATAATGGCATTACTGTACACATTCAAAAACAGAACGGAGATTTATCTGTTACGGGTACAGGAAAACAGCCGTAATAATTATATTACAGAATGAAAATAGTTACTTTTAAGTTTAGATTTTTACAAAAAAAATAATAATAATAATAATAAAAAACACAAAACTAAATTTTTAGAAGATAGTGGACAGTAACATGTTTACATTGATTAAGACATACTCTGATTAAGAAACTAGCATGTAAACAGCAATTATTGTTTACCTTAATCTAACTGAAGTCATACTCGATGTACACACAAATCGAATTAAGACGTGTATTCTTGTTTTAGTCGCATTATAGAAGTGTATTACAGATATGTACACACCTTAATCCTACTATTAACGTCGTGTGAGTTTTCACCGCATTTTGCGACAGGACACGTACACACATGGCAGCGCTCAACTGCTTGATGGCAAACAAGAGAGCACGACTGTGTCCGAAACCGTGTATTTACCTACTATATAGTAGGCGAAATACATACATGTAAGCACGCAGTTTGGGACGCAGCCCCGGCTTCAAGCAGTCGTCTATTTGCACGTATAGCATGACAAATAATTAACTGCACTTGAAGCTTTCGTGAAATTGAAAATGAAACACCCAAAACTGTATACGGTACCATAACAAAGACCAACTGTATGTTGATACTTGAAATTCTGGAGGGAACGTCGGACGGTGTGGTGCGTTGACGTAATGATGTGCGTAGTTAATCGAGCTATGTTCTATAACATGTAAAACCTGAACATTAAAGGAGTATTCTAAAAGCAACTCATGTAAACACTTAATCACGATACTGTCTTACTTAGAATAAGGTCAATAATTAGATTACTGCTGTCCATGTAAACGCAGTCAGTGACGATATCTGTTATTAAGACTGGTTAGAAACACTTTTTACAAGTTTATGTTCTTACTTTTTCATTTATTCATCTTCAATCGCTGCTTCATCCTGATCAGGACTGAAATGGATCTGGAGCCTATCCCAGGAACACTGGGCACTAAATAGGACCATTCAATTGCCAAGTCAATTGCTGAGTGCCACGCACGCACACACACACACACACACACACACACTCACAGCTAGAGTTTTAAAGTTTCTTATCATGATGGTAGGAAATCTGAGGAAATCTACCCAGACACAGTGAAAACATGCGAAACTCCACACAGATTGTAAGCTCAAGCATCATAATGAGACCCTAAAGCTGTGATACAGCAACGCTACCCGCTGCGCCACAGTGCCACTCTTCATACTTTATATGACAAGTAATTAAAAAGTAGTGGAATGTAATCAGGAGATGTTACTGGGTTTGGGAACTTTTGATTGTCACTGATTACAATTTTAAATCAGGCAATCAATGTGGCATGGGATGTATTTTCAAAGTAACCTTCCCAACCTTATATTCTTCCTTACAAACACCCCCAGCACTCTGAACACCATAATGCATACAATTGAGTGCAAAAGTTGCATAACGCATGAGTTATAGGAGGAAAAATACTCTAATTGTACAATATATTTACCAGAAAATATTTTTTTTAATGAAAACAAAATGTGAGCGTAACAACACAGCAATACAAAACAGCACGTCAGAGTCAAACCTGAGAGCATCCAAAAGAGGATATGAAACAGGTTGGATGCAATTCTAAATACAAATGATAGAAATACAAGTTATTACAGAATACTGACTATTTGATCACTAATTGTAAGTTGTTACTGCTACAAATTTAAATTTTTTCCTTGTTTTGCTCAGAACTGTTCCATAATGAAGCATCTGGTGGCGCCGTGAGCAGGTTCAGACTATTTAAGAATCTGGCCCGGACAGGATTTTTTTTTTTGTGTGTGTGTGTGTGTGTGTGTCTGTGTGTGTGTGTGTGTGTGTGCGTGTTAGTGTTACAAACTGAGCTGAAAAAGCTGGACCTCAATCACTGCAAGATGGATAATGCCTTATCTAATCTTAATGCTAATCCCAAAACTGATTATGTGCCCCAATGCGGCTTAGATACGACGCTAATTAGACTTCAGTGCCAGGCCTCTGCTCTCTGGTGTTCAGACTTACCAACAGTTGCTTATCAGAAATAAAGACAAACCATGGAAGAGAAGAGATATCACACAGGAAGCACAGAATGCAGAGAAATGCAGAGTAGCCTGACCACAAAGTGCTCTAGGGCATGAATTTCATGGAGAAGCACTCTCCTCATTTAACACACAAGACTTTAAGAGCAAATACAGCTTTACCAATTAATAAATTACAAACAAATTAAGTAATTAAAAAACAAATTTCAACTAGCTTAGGCTAGTTGCTACTGTATTGGTAAAACCAGATGTTGAGCCTTGTATTGGTGCAATTCTTACCACATGGTCAACACTTGTATTTTATAAAATGGCATAAAATAGTCAGGAAATGCATGAAAATCAACACGGCACATTCATTTACTGGTGTTACGTTAAAGAATCTGCTTGTCTAGCCCCAAACAGAGCGATTCATTTTCTTTTAAAAACCAGAGATACTGACTACGTTTACATGGACAGCAGTAATCTAATCATTGACCTTATTCTGAATAAGACAATATTGTGATTAAGGTGTTTACACGAGTTGCTTTTGGAATATTCCTTTCATGTTCAGGTTTTACATGTTATAGAACGGAGATCGATTAACGACACACATCGTTATGTCCCCACGCCTCGCTGGCCGACGTTCCCTCCAGAATTTCACGTATCATCATACGGTTGGTCTTCATTATGGTACCGTATACAGTTTTGGGTGTTTCATTTTTAACTTTACCGAAGCTTCAAGTGCAGTTAATTATTTGTCATGCTATACGTGCAAACAGACGACTGCTTAAAGCCGTGGGCTGCGTCCAAAACCGCGTAATTACCTACTATATAGTAGCCGAGATACATGTATTTTTGCTAATATATAGTAGGCTGTGCTCTCTTGTTTGCCATGAAACGGTTGAGCCCCGCCGTGTGTGTACGTGTCCTGTCACAAAATGTGGTGAAAACTCACACGATGTTAACAGTGTGATTAAGGTATGTACATATCTATAACACACTTCGATAATGCGACTAAAACAGGAAGACTCCACATGTCCAAATTCAATTAGTCTTTACTTCGAGTATGACTTTAGTCGGATTAAGGTAAACAATAATCGCTGTTTACATGCTAGTTTCTTAATCAGAGTGTTGTCTTAATCGGGTTAATATTGGCTTATTGTTGTCCATGCAAACGTACTGACAGACACACTCAGGGTGTGTGTGAGAACGGGCAAGACAAGAACCATGCTGTCAAGTTTTGATAATCCCGTGAATTATTCGAATCAGAGTTGAATCATGTTCTTGCAGTTGTTTTGGTCTACACCCAAAAGTAATTGCTGTGTCCATACCTGCCCAAAGCAACGGCTCTAAGGGAGTATACCACAAACTCAAGGCCTGTCACAACCCGTCATGTTTCAATCAGCAAACCTGCAGAAAATATTACTATACTCACTGAACACTTTATTAGGAACACCTGTACTTCTACACATTCATGCAATTATCTAATCAGCCAATCATGTGGCAGCCATGCAGTGCATAAAATCATGCAGATACTGGCCAGCAGCTTCAGGGAATTTTCACATCAACCATCAGACAGCGGGCAAAATGTGATCTCAGTGATTTTGACCATGGCATGATTGTTGGTTCCAGATGGGCTGGTTTGAGTATTTCTGTAATGGCTAATCTCCTGGGATTTTGATGCACAATACCCTGTGGAGTTTACTCAGAACGGTACAATAAAGTAAAAACAAAACATCCAATGAGCAGCAAGTCTGTATAGAGAAACGCCTTGTTGATGAGAGAGGTCGATGAAGAATGGTCAGACTGGTTCGAGCTGAAAGAAAGGCTACAGTAACTCAGTTAACCACTCTGTACAATTGTGAGCAGAAAAGCATCTCAGAATGCACAATATATCGAACCTTGTAGCCTGCTCCGGGGAATCTCGGTTTCTGCTGAGGCACACAGATGGTAGGGTCAGAATTTGTCGCCAGTAGCATGAACCCATGGACCCAACCCACCTTGTGTCAGCAGTCCAGGCTGGTGGAGGTGGTGTAAATGTTGGAGGTGGGGGGAATGTTTCCTTGGCACACTTTGGACCCGTTAATACCAATCAATCAACGCTTGAAAGTCACAGCCTACGTGAGTATTGTTGCTGACCATGTGAATCCCTTCATGGCCACAATTTACAGTCTTCTAATGGTTATTTCCAGCATGATAATGCACCAAGTCACAAAACAAGAGTCGTCTCAAACTGGTTTAATGAACATGATGAGTTCATTGTTCTTCAGTGGCCTTCCAAGTTACTGGATCTGAATCCAGTAGAACAGCTTTGGGATGTTATAGAACAGGAGATTCACAGCATGAAAATACAGTAAATATCTGCAGGAACTACATGATGCAATCATATCAACATAGACCAGAATCTAAAAGGAATGTTTCCAACTTCTTGTGGAATCTATGCCACGAATACCTGAGGCTGTTTTCAGAGCAAAGGGAGGCCCTACCCAGTATTAGTATAGTGTTCCTAATAAAGTGCTTTGTCAGTGTATACTACTATATTTGACTCAATATTTTCACAGTAGACAGTTTTGCCTTGCAAGTAAAAATACACACCGATTTCTTGCAAATTATAAATCACACTTATCTAATAGAAGGCAGAAGAGCCTGGAAGCCTCTATAATATATATATGTGTGTGTGTGTGTGTGTGTGTGTGTGTATTTTTGCACACAATCGGTGTGTGAAGTTAAGCCACAGAAGTGGTGGTGTCATTAAGTGTAAGTACGTGATAAATGCACTCTGCTTGTCGGATTTGAGATTCTCATTAGTCTGTGTGCAAGAGCCAATAAGGGGCCATTATTCTTGTGCCACAGCTGACATGAGTAAGAATATGTGTGTGTGGCTATGTGTGAGAGAGAGAGAAAGAGAGGGGAAGAAAGAGAATGTGTGTGTGTGTGTGTGTGTGTGTGTGTGTGTGTGTGTGTGTGTGTGTGTGTGTGCATGCGTGCGTGCACGCATGGGAAGGCAGAGAGGAGATAAAGTATCCTGTGTATATAGAGAGAATTTGGACAGAGATAAATAAAGAAATATAGCAGGACAGGTGGAGGTAAAGAGAGACATTCAGAGCAGTTTACATCCCTCATTTATAAAAGTATCAAACGACACACACACACCTAATACCACCAACCTAATTTTTAACAGACATTTCCATTAAAAACCTCTTATAGTTAATGTATCAAGAAATTAACCCCCCCCCAATCAACATATACACATACAAGCACACACACTTCTAGCCTTTCTGAGATACTATTACGGTCAGACTGTTGTATCACAACCATCAACACAACTCTGAAATATGACTTTCCCCAGAGATTACGTAATATTCATGGCCTTGTCTTGTTTTTCCTCCTCCAGAATGGCAGTTTGGATATTTTTAAGCAATTGTTCATTCCTGTCATCAGGGAAATATAAAAGAAAGCAAGACTCTGGGTTTCAAAAGAGGGGCATGAACAACAGATCAATGATTCATAAAAAAAAATAAAAAATAAAAAAAAAAGTATAGGGTTGTTCGTGTGTTGTTTGTTTGTTGTAGAGGCTGATTTAAGTCCTTTGAAGAGGGGGTGTGTGGGAGAGCAGTACAGATGATGTGTTCTGATGCCCTCTCTGGTGCAGTAATGGGGACCTGGCTCCAATCAGTCTGTCTGGACCTCCCTCTCTTTTTGTCTCACTCACTCACTCTCTCTCTCTCTCTCTCTCTCTCTCTCTCTCTCTCTCTCTCTCTCTCTCTCTCTCTCTCTCTCTCTCTCACACAATACACAAGCAGAGTGGACACGGTGCATCTTGTCCGCCTGTGCTCTAGTGCACTCTCAAATCCTCACCTAGTCCTACAGAGGCAGTGCAGCATCCCTAATGATGACGGCCTCAGCAAATACAAATGTCACAGAGGTTACAGCACTTGAGTTCTTTATTTATAGCGTGTCTGAATTTAGATGGGTACTTGCGGAGTCCTGAGGGACAACTGTCTCCTGCCAAACCTCAAGTAAAAGTGTTTATTGTGTAATAGCAAGACTTTCACTGATTCGAGTACTGGACAGAATCAGACTGAGCCATATAAAATGCACTAATTGCTAACGATGTCTCTTACATTAATAATTCAATCTACTTTCATCTACTTTGCAAAACAAAAAAAGCCACATTGGTAATCACATTTACTGATTAAAGGATGAATAAAGAAATACGATCAATCTTTCATCATCAGTAAGAGTATAAAAGCATTTGTAATCTGGAGAACATTTTTATTTATTTTTTGACAACCCCTACACCCCAAAAAAAAACGAACCAATCAAGAACAACAACAAAAAACTACAGGGTGTCCCAAAAGTCTCAATACATAGGGGAAATTAACTTTGTTTTTTAGCAAAAGGTCTTCCAAAATATTTATATATATATACACATTTTTCCCAGATAGGCTATAAGAATGCCTCTGACAAAAGAAGAACGTATTGATCTCACTCTCATGGGTGGATCAGGAAGCAATGGACTTTAACAGGAAACATCACACACGACACTCTTGCCAAACTCATTATCAAATTCAAAAAGACTGGAAGTGTTGCTGACCAACCGAACATCCACTGATGAAGGTACAACCGACGTGGTGCTGGCAAACACATGTATGGAGACTTCTGGGACACTGGATATATTCTAACAATTGTGATAAATGGTAGATGTGGTCGGTTAGATTTAAGAAAAGAAAAAAAACATTAAGTAAGGTTTACGTAAAAATATTACATTTCCCATCAAAACATTTCATTGCTCATGCTAAACGTCGTTTAAACAAGCTTTTAATTACAAGGTTGAATTACGTAATGCGATTACGTAATACTATTCACATAGTATTAACATGAACCAATTACATTATGAAATCTTGTGGGGATGTTGGTACTGACAGGTCTTATAAACTATAGTATTTAGATGAGCATGATTCAAATGTATGTGTTCGAACAGTGCAGCGGTATTGTGGCTGTTGCAGCATACCTGCAACCTGGGTTTAATCCTTTGCTCAGGTGAGAGTGTGGAGTTTGATTGTATTCAGGGTATTGAAAATATATAATCAAATCACGTTGGATGCACAAAAACAAATTATGTAAATGGAGCTCAATTCAATCACGTGGAACCAATTAAATACATTTAATGAGCTTTTTTTCCCCCCAGTGTATATATTAAAATGCCTACACGTCCATATAAATAATAAATAACAAAACTCCAAAGAATGATAACATCATAACATCTGTGATTTCTCTGAAGGAAAAAAACCCCACAGAAATAGGCAAGCTGAAATGTCCTTATCAACATCTGTGCTTTTTCACTCCAAAAGGTGTCACATGGTTCAGACTGAGTGCAAGCATCTCACAAGTTAGAAGCTGACCTAAAACAATTGTGTTACCTGATGAGGAAAGGAGAAGTAGTTATGGATGAAATGTATACAGCTATCTGGCATGGTTAGGAACTGACTCGGAAATTGTTGAGACTTCTCAAAGGGTTAACAAGGAAACATTTCTTATGGTCTACCTCATCAACCGACAACTAGATAAATATCTATAGGAGATATAATAGGGTGTCTGTTGATCGCAATAAAAATGTGACATAAGACAGTAGAGCAGTGAATAAAACAGGCTGTGTGCCTTTTTTTTTTTAAATCGTCCATGAGTATAATTACTGTACAAGGACTGTACTATAAAATTACAGTTTGCACAATCATGACATCTTTGTAGAGAATGATTCGAAATAAAGTTCACAGTGAAAGCGGGAGCGTTCTATTTCAATGGATTTCTACAGAATTCCCACTTCACCTTCACGCATGTAGAGATGACAAACAAGTACAGCGTGATGCGTGGGCTTGTTTTTTAAGCCTATTTTACACAAGAAGCAGCAATCACTCTGCAATGCTTTCCATTTTACAGGCGTGGTATGCGCGTGAATGATGCGAGGAACATTCATTTCTGTGCTTTCCTGTATTGGTTTAGTAAATATAGCGTGCAAATGTCTACAGCTTTTTATTTCTGGTTTCTAACTAGAAACTGCAAAGAATACAACATTCATGCTACATTATGCAAAAAAAAGAAGCATGGTTGTTCTCAGTGATGGTGTTTGATGTTCAAATGAGGAAAAAAAAAAACTTTGATATGTATGAGTTTAGACACATTAACATTCGACACTCAAATCAAATCTTCAAAGGATTTAAGAAAAAAAAATTAGTACTAGGAGTTTATTACTTGGAGTCAAAATAAGCCTCCACAATCATATGCTTCCATCAACTGTAGATAGCAGACATGCATTAAGCATGAAATGATGACTGTGAAGGACTGTGAGTATTCCAGAGGAAAGAGGCAGGGATTTCGCTTGACTTCATCCTCCCAAGCCAACTGATTTCTAAAATCCAGCTCCATGAATAATCTAATTTAAGCTTGAGGGCAATCAGGTTAGCGATATAAAAGAATAACTTGCCTGTACAGGAAATAACTGCTAAGTAAAAGACAAGATTTCAACTCAGTCCTGAGTGGCTGGGAACATCATGTGGAACGTCTATATTTTTAGCCGCTTTTCCACTGAAATTACCCAGAACAATTAATCCCAGGAACTTTTTTCAAGGGACGATTTGGTTCCTCCAGACCTTTGTTGTCTGCATTTCCATCGCGGTCTAAAGTACCGTGAAGATTAGGCAAATTAGTCGGATGACGTATGACTGCTCGACAAGCCCTTGGCGAGGATATGAAGCCTCAAAGTATGCTACAATCAAACTGATTATTGACACAAAGTAAGCTGATTTTTTAATGATGTAATAGCGTAAAATGTTTGTTCAGCTCATAAAAACATGTAGCAGGCTCTGATTGGAACACAAACCTATGAACAGTAACAAAAAAAAGTTTGCTGCAACTAAACCGGGGGTGTAGTGGTTAGGATTCAGCGCGCTCCCCACTGTAGCCTGGGTTTGATTCCTGGTCACGGAGTTTCAGTTATTCATTATTTTTTTTTTTGGTTAAAGGTTTGTGTTTTCAAAACGGACAGTCTATTTTCTGTAATCTGATAATGACACTGCACAACAACAAGCATGGAGGAGATTCAATCTGTGCTGCTGTTCATTGTGATGTATTGCTTTGCTAAGGAGGTAATTGAGAAAACGCTGGAGAAGAGACGAACAGTGGTAGTAAAGCGAATTCAGAATGCTCGTAACGCTAGACTTAAAGTAAGCGAACGGATTTTATCAGCTGTTGCTGAGACGACTGAGACGAACGTGCACGCTTGAGCTTCTCTCTGCACTGTTGTCCTGGGTGAACAACGCCCAGCTCGCTTAACCCACTTGGTATTTTTAACTAGACTTTTTCATTGCGGGTCGCCGTTTCCAGTTCCCGCTGTATTTCATCCTCGGCATAAATACTTAAGGCCTGAACCTCGTCGTCAGTTCATCGGTCGTATTTTTAAAGAAACTCCATTGTGTTGATTCGAATCGCAATAAACAACTGTTACTGTACACACCGCAACAGACTTTTAAAAAATGGTGGCTGAAAAAACAAATGCTGTGTGCACTCAACCAATCAGCACATTCAGCACCCAAGTCCCACCCCCAAAGGTCCTGGCTTTTGATAAAGTACCACCTCCCGAGTATTCCACTTTGCGAGGGCTAAAAATTTTACTTTAACCCCCCCGTAGGCCCTGTTTACAGTTTTAGTGTGGAAGTGTCCGATATAACAGGCAGTGTAAAAGATAGTTACCAAAGAGTAACAATACTAAAAATTTATACCATTTAACAATGTTGTAAATGTGAACATAACATGCTATGACTTAAACTTCAGCAGATTAGCTTATACCAAATATGGACATAGCAGTTATTACAAATATAATGCAGGAATG
Organism: Ictalurus punctatus; assembly: GCF_001660625.3. Lineage (NCBI taxonomy): Eukaryota > Metazoa > Chordata > Actinopteri > Siluriformes > Ictaluridae > Ictalurus > Ictalurus punctatus. The sequence continues at coordinate 16,754,209 of NC_030416.2, read as the reverse complement.
TGCAAATATTGCAATGGGAGAGGGATGGTGTTCAGTTCAGAGTGTATGTGTCGGTCCAGTCTCCGAGTACTGAGGAGTCTGATGGCTTGGGGGAAGAAGCTGTTACACAGTCTGGCCATGAGGCCCCGAATGCTTTGGTACCTTTTACCTTTTCATTTGATTAAGTCTTGAAAGACTTGGGGGGATTAAAAATAAATAAAATAATAATAAAAAAAAAAAAAACAGACTGCAGTAGCTCAGCTCAATTTAAGCAGATGACTAAGGGATAATGTAAACATCCATTTTAAAAGAAAATGAATTGAACAGGTCCGTGTTAGAAGGAAATGATATGCCCTCATCTCAAGTTGAATAAAAGTGCCACTATGCATCAACAACTTCTATACTTTTGTAATATTTTTCCATATTGCCTGTTGGTATTTATATTTCTCATTTCTGAGCTTCCATGAAGGGAATAAGTAGAAGCATGGTTTCAGGCTGTACTCTTTCACCTGCAATACGCCATTATTCCAAATTGAACTCATAATGTAGCACCCTTGCAGTAGCATCCACAATATCATGCCCACAATCAAACACAGTTTAGTTCATCAGTTATGGAAACCTAATCTACTATGATATTTCCAGAACTTACACCTAATTTTCTTTGGTATGGATCTTAATCAGTAGTAAGCTTATACCATATAACTGAAGTGTGATTAGCTCCAAAAGTGAAAAGAGAGAAAATCGCATTGAGCGAGTCCGTTTCCACTGCAGTGCAGGAGCACCGTGGACACAGAGTCAATATAGATTACAAACTTTGATTACGCTTATGTCCATTTTGTTGAACCAACAACTTGATTAAATCTCATTAAACTAATATGGTTTTAGAGATCTTTAGGCAGTCTGAGACCGCAAGACTTTACCACTATGTTTGTTAAACTGGTTCAATAACCAACAGGTTCTTTGTATCCCAACATGACTGTGTTTCCATGCCTTTTTTTTAGTGAAATATATTTATGATTTCTTAAAGTTGAGGTGTCAACTTCATTATTCAAGTCTGTTGTAGACAATAATAATAATAATAATAATAATAATAATAATAATAATAAAAAACTAGACGGAAAAAAAGAACTATATCGGCCAAAACCTGGGGGTTCATCAACTTTTATTCCTTCATTCCCTCAGTAATTGCTTCATCCTGTGTGCAAGAAACACACAAGAGTGCACACATCAGCATGGAGGAGACACATTTTAAAACAATTCTCAGGTTATCTCAGAAAAAGGGTCTCGTTCGTGCCACACTACTACTCTGCTTCTCCCTTTTCCCTCTTCAAGCCTGAGACACGCATTTTGGGTAAGAGGAGGAAGTCTCTGAGTTGTGCAATAATCCCAAGCTTAAGGAGATGCAAATTCTGTCATTTTAAAGCAAAAGTAGCTGAAGGTTCACGCACAGCTCTTAAACGTCCAATGTTGCTCTTTTTAAGCATTATCCCAGAACTGTGGAGAAAATATCAAAGTGAAAGAGAAAGGTAAATGAATTTACACTGACTCACAAATAAGACAAATACACCCACACACCGAAACACGCACCCACATCTGTCTCCTCACGCCATTCTGAATGCCTGGAAGAGGGCTTGAAGTGATAAGATGTACTGACAGAATGGACCCCAGATCAGCTTTGGGTGAATCCCAGAGGATGCATCATATCTGCGGATCAATACCGCACTTAATGCGCTACCCGCTCGGAATATCAATGAGCCGTGGGAAAATGCTCTCGGCTTCTCACGGAGGATAGATACCAGCTAAAGTCCAAATTATCACCCACACACACACACACACACACACACGGCCTGATTTGCTTTTAGCATTCTATTTTTAATCTCAGAAAAACTTCTGTATTCCATTAGGACTGGGCTTAGTAGGACATTTTGCCTTCATGCTGTCTTAGACCTGTCTAAAAGCATCAATATTACAAGGTCCAAGTAACTAGTCACCTTAACCCAGAATGTTTAAGTTCTTGAAGAAGAATGAAGCTCTTTACCATCTGCATACAAAACAAAACCACACTACCCTAGGAGAAATCGTGGGTCTGCTGCAAATGCATGGCAGGGATTTTCTATTTTTAGCAGAGATCTGTCAATGTTCAAAATAGGCATTTAGTGGTATAGGCATTTTAGTGGTATAGGCATTTTTAGTAGTATAGGCATTTTAGTGGTTAGTGGTATAGGCTTTTTAGTGGTATAGGCATTTTAGTGGAATAGGCATTTTAGTGGTATAGGCATTTTTAGTAGTATAGGCAATATAGTGGTATAGGCATTTTTAGTATTATAGGCATTTTAGTGGTATAGGCAATATAGTGGTATAGGCATTTTTAGTAGTATAGGCATTTTAGTGGTATAGGCATTTTTAGTAGTATAGGAAATTTAGTGGTATAGGCATTTTTAGTGGTATAGGCATTTTAGTGGTATAGGCATTTGTAGTGGTATGGGCATTTTAGTGGTATAGGCATTTTAGTGGTTAGTAGTATAGGCATTTTAGTGGTATAGGCATATTTGATGGTATAGGCATATTTGATGGTACAGGCATTTTAGTGGTTAATGGTATAGGCATTTTAGTGGTATAGGCATTTTTAGTGGTATAGGCAATTTAGCGGTATAGGCATTTTTAGTGGTTAGTAGTATAGGCATTTTAGTGGTACAGGCATATTTGTTGGTATAGGCATTTTAGTGGTTAATGGTATAGGCATTTTTAGTGGTATAGGCATTTTTAGTGGTATAGGTATTTTAGTGGTATAGGCATTTTTAGTGGTATATGCAATTTAGTGGTATAGGCATTTTTAGTGGTATAGGCAATTTAGTAGTATAGGCATTTTAGTGGTTAGTAGTATAGGCATTTTAGTAGTATAGGCATTTTAGTGGTATAGGCATTTTAGTGGTATAGGCATTTTAGTGGTATAGGCATTTTTAGTGGTTAGTAGTATAGGCATTTTAGTGGTTAGTAGTATAGGCATTTTAGTGGTATAGGCATTTTTAGTGGTATGGGCATTTTAGTGGTATAGGCATTTTTAGTGGAATAGGCATTTTAGTGGTATAGGCACTTTAGTAGTATAGGCATTTTAGTGGTTAGTAGTATAGGCATTTTAGTGGTATAGCATTTTTAGTAGTATAGGCATTTTAGTGGTATAGGCATTTTAGTGGTTAGTAGTATAGGCATTTTTAGCAGTATAGGCATTTTAGTGGTATAGGCATTTTAGTGGAATAGGCATTTTAGTGGTATAGGCATTTTTAGTAGTATAGGCATTTTAGTGGTATAGGCATATTTGATGGTATAGGCATATTTGATGGTACAGGCATTTTAGTGGTTAATGGTATAGGTATTTCAGTGGTATAGGTATTTTAATAGCTAGTGGTATAGGCATTTTTAGTGGTATAGGCAGTTTAATGGTTAGTGGCATAGGCATTTTAATGGCTAGTAGTATAGGCATTTTAGTGGTATAGGCATTTTAGTGGTATAGGCATTTTTAGTGGTATAGGCATTTTTAGTGGTATAGGCAATTTAGTGGTATAGGCAATTTAGTGGTATAGGCAATTTAGTGGTATAGGCATTTTTAGTAGTATAGGCAATTTAGTGGTATAGGCATTTTAGTGGTTAGTAGTATAGGCAATTTAGTGGTATAGGCATTTTAGTGGTATAGGCATTTTTAGTAGTATAGGCAATTTAGTGGTATAGGCATTTTAGTGGTTAATAGTATAGGCATTTTTAGTGGTATAGGCAATTTAGTGGTATAGGCATTTTTAGTGGTATAGGCATTTTTAGTGGAATAGGCATTTTAGTGGTATAGGCATTTTAGTGGTATAGGTATTTTTAGTAGTATAGGCAATTTAGTGGTATAGGCATTTGTAGTGGTATGGGCATTTTAGTGGTATAGGCATTTGTAGTGGTATGGGCATTTTAGTGGTATAGGCATTTTAGTGGTATAGGCATATTTGATGGTACAGGCATTTTAGTGGTTAATGGTATAGGTATTTCAGTGGTATAGGTATTTTAATAGCTAGTGGTATAGGCATTTTTAGTTGTATAGGCAGTTTAATGGTTAGTGGCATAGGCATTTTAATGGCTAGTGGTATAGGCATTTTAAGTGGTATGGGCGTTTTAATGGTTAGTGGTATAGGCATTTTTAGTGGTATAGGCATTTTTTAGTGGTATAGGCATTTTAATGGTTAGTGGTATAGGTATTTTAGTGATATAGGCAATTTAATGGTTAGTGGTATAGGCATTTTTAGTGGTATAGGCAGTGTAATTGTTAGTGGTACAGGCATTTTAATGGTTAGTGGTATAGGCATTTTTAGTGGTATAGGCAGTTTAATGGTTAGTGGTATGGGCATTTTTAGCGGTATAGGCATTTTTTAGTGGTATAGACATTTTTAGTGGTATGGGCATTTTAGTGGTATAGGCATTTTAGTGGTATTGGCATTTTAGTGGTTAGTAGTGTAGGCATTTTAGTGGTATAGGCATTTTAGTGGTATAGGCATTTTTAGTGGTATAGGCAGTTTAATGGTTAGTGGTATAGGCATTTTAACGGTTAATGGTATAGGTATTTTAGTGGTATAGGCAGTTTAATGGTTAGTGGTATAGGCATTTTAACGGTTAATGGTATAGGTATTTTAGTGGTATAGGCAGTTTAATGGTTAGTGGTATAGGCATTTTAATGGTTAGTGGTATAGGCATTTTAGTGGTATAGGCATTTTTAGTGGTATAGGCATATTAGTGGTATAGGCATTTTAATGGTATAGGCATTTTAATGGTTAGTGGTATAGGCATTTTTAGTGGTATAGGCATTTTTAGTGCTATAGGCAATTTTGGTCAAATGGGTGGTTTTGCACACCTTCTGTAACTAGCTGTATATTTAGCCAGAGAAACCCGAGATAAGAACGGCCACTAGGCAAATATAGTGAGCAAGCTGAGCTACCAGTGTAAATGCAGGTTAAGAACTAGTTACCCTGTCCAGGCATGAATTAATGATCACAGCATGCGTGTTAATATGAGGGTTACAGTTCACTGATTGTGAGATACTGCATTAAGTGACTGTGTGAGTTTGTGTATTAAAGATTCTTCCTACAGGGCAGCCTGTGTGCTCCAATGCTCAGCCTGGCAGTGGGGCGAGAGCAATTTGTTCCAGGTTCATGGTGTTTCTCAGAGAGCAACAGGACTGGTGCTTTTCTAGGTTCCAGAAACCCTGTGGCTCTCTCAGAGACTGAGCACACAAACTTCACGATTCTCCCTCTGTGAGTGAAAATGACTGCAGCAGACAGACAAAGTCAAGGTTACGTTTGTATCTACTTCCTTGGTGTGTAATGCTCTGTATGTTAAAATCCATGACCATGAGGCTGGCCGTCAGTCACTACAACAGAAAAGCATCTGAGACTGTATGTGTGTGTCGGTGCAATTTTGTGCATCAGGAGTTCAGATGCACGGTCGGGCTCTCTCTCTCTCTGTGTGTGTGTGTGTGTGTGTGTGTGTGTGTGTGTGTGTGTGTGTGTGTGTGTGTGTGTGTGTGTGTGTGTGTGTGTGTGTCCCTATTCCACCAGCAGCCTTCTCTGCCTAGGCCCTAGGGAGCATGCTACCCTACCGAAGGACCGTACCATTCACAGCTCACAGCCACAGGTTTGGACAGTGGACAACAAGAGGACAGTGGGATGGACTTAATAATTATTATTACCCGAGTGAAAAAATGAGTAACATTTCTAGGAAAAATAACAACGAATATTGCAATTTATGTATATAAAAGTACTAAAAAAAACTGATATCCAGTGAGGGCTGCTGGAAAAATATCAGCTAAATGAACATGTGTATGTTGCAGTAGTGAATTAAAGGTGTTTGTTCATAAGTATTCTCCTCATATGCAGTCAGCTATAAATAAAATACATGTTCAGAGGAAAAAAAAAAAAACCCTCCACTTTGTGATGTATCACAGAATGTTAACATGAGATAAAACAAATCAGGTGACAGCTCTAATCACCCGTGAATAAGACAGACCCACCTCTTGCACTAGCATCCAGACATTCTACCCTAGGTCACTTGAAGGTGTGTTGTAGGGAACGCTTTATTTTGAGATTTTGATTTAGCTAGCTTGAGCTCACTTTTACTAAAATCTTACGCAAGCTTGAGATTTCATACCTCTCACACCTGGGTCTACTGTACATACATCTACAGAAACAAAGGATACCACAGCAGCTTAAGATCATTCAGTAGTGTATGGAATGTGAGCCTGTATGCAGGCTGCTGCTGGGTCTTCATGCCCGTACACACACCCTGATCATGTATTCTTCTTCGATTTCACCATTCGACAGTGTTTTCCTCCGTACTCCTCTTTCGTGTTCCATTCCAAATGATTTCAGTGCAGCATTGCAGGACACAGCTCTACTGTACATGTGATGTAGATGTGCTGGAAAGCTTCACATTTTCTCTAGCTCTCGGTGGTCACTAATGGCCCTTAAATCAAAACAGGGGTTTAGAGGACAAGGAGGGTTGAGCAGAAAAAGAACAGAAATTCACTGAATGTGAAGCCTGAATGCTGGTCCTTCTGCAATGAAATTGCATTTAAGAAGCAGAAGAAAGAAAGAGAGGCAGTGCAGACAACAGAAGAGAAAAAATAAAAGCTGACTAAATAAAAAAATTAAAAAAAAAGAATATAAGAACAGAAAGAATATTCTGTAACTGTATGAGATGTAACAACGGCAAGTCATGTGTGAGCATACAACCATTAAACAACATACAAAATGACTTTTCATTTGATTTGTTAAATCATGTGCTTGGAATTATAAACGATAAACAGACATTTGTATTGTAAACATATTGCTAACAGCCACGGCTCTCCAAAGTGGGTTCCTGGGACACCCAGGGGTCTGTGAAGCATTATCAAAGCTATTATGCTTATGTTTTGTAGAATTATTAGCCTGTTTGCCTGGTCAATTGAATTAAATGGGTTTCATCCAAACCTCAGGAACTTAAAAACCTGTAGGCCTATAAATAAATCTCTTAAACCAATAACTTAACTCTAATGGCTATTTTACGTTTAAAAAAATAAATAAATAAATAAAATAAAAATCGAACGTTCAGGAAGAAAAAAGCTTTATGGCTCCAGGAAATAGTCAAAATATTGCACACATTTAAATAATGGCTCTGGTCCCTGGCTGCTGTTTGAAAACTCCAGGTTTATAGAATCTTGATTATAGGTATGATGTGAAAGTACTTTTAAGAGTATTTACAAATGGAAATGTCGTTATAGGGTTGAAGGCTAAACATCGTAAAACCAGTAAACAGTCATACAGGACTGTAGAATTCTTAAACAATGATTTAAGACAGGATTTATTTCAGAACCGCAACTTAATTATTGCATATTTAACGGCCCTTATTCATCAGAGGTATGCAAAAACAATTTGAGCGCAGAGAATGACACGTGAATGAATCCGTCTGATTCTTGGAACTGTCACCAGTTTCAGCTGCGTGAACACGGTCCCTTATTGCCTACCACAATTTACTCTTGCATGCTATACATATTTAATTCACAAAATATACAGCTGCCACCACAGTAAGTCAATAAAAGGAGAGAATTCAATAGGCTATTCAAGATCTGATTAAAGATGTAAATACTGAAAAGTGAAAAAAGTGAAACTAGTAGATGTGCTTTTGTTTGTGTTTGCTGCAACAAAAAAAAAGAAAGCTTTTTTATAAAGCTATTAAAGACAACTGAACTGTTTTTCAGTGTTACCTGTAATTAAGTGAACTGTACTGCATAACTGCCCAAAACACTGCATCCAGGCAGCTCTTAATGGTGCTTCTTGTACTCAGACACAGTTGTGCCCAGAAGTTTTCATACCCCTTGCAGAATCTGCTAAATCTTAATACTAACAAAATAAGATTGATCATAAATATCCCATGTTAATTTTTATTTAGTACTGTCCTGAATAAGTGATTTCACATATCTGATGTTTACATAGTCCACAAGGATGATCCACGAGCCCCTGCACATTCTCTGCTTTTCCAGCATATTCTGCATATTTGACCTCTTTCCAACATTGGCTATATGATGAGATCCAGGAGGATTTTTCTGAAGAACAGTGGGCAGTTGAACGGCTCAGGACAAACAAGGGACCCGAATAACTATCACAAAACAAAACAAAACAAAACAAAACAAAACAAAACAAAAAAACAGTTGTGGATCATCCAGGTCACAACACAGTATTAAGAATCAAGGGGGTGTAAACTTTTGCACAGGGTAAATTTTTATAAATTCAGCTATAATCTTGTCTTGTGGACTATATGTAAACATCGGTTATGTGAAATAGTTTATTTAGGACAGTACTAAATAAAAATGAACATGGGATTTTTATGATCAATCTTATTTTGTTAGCAGTATTAAGATTTAGCAGATTCTGAAAGGGGTACGCAAAATTTTGGGCACAAAAAAGTGCCTTACTCTTACTCAGCTGAAGCACTAAGGCACTGATGAACAATGTACCTCTGGTTCACAATTATGAAATACATAATACACAACAGTTATTCCCAGTCTACTCATTCAAATAGACAAGCAACGTTCCAAGAGAGCTGATATTTAGTACAGCAGCACTGGTTCATTTCACCATTGCTATCAGTGTGCTCGTCTGTGTTTGCTACATAAAATTACAATTCTAGTAATAGTTCATTACACTGAAACCATTACTACTCTTATACAGAATGTCAGTCTGTCTCTGCATGGCAGAGGCATTGCACGGCAACAGCTGTTGCTTTTTTTGGGAACATTTTTCATAGCTGGAGCAAAAATAAGCAAAATATTTGACCATATTGTGTCCGAAATGTCAGTTACTTGATATTAATTACTTGTATATAAAACTGTTGTTCACCTGCCTACGGCCATGCTGATATTCATTACAACAGCACTCTTGCTTGAGTGATTGCTTAATTAACACTAAACCCCAGTAGCTATTAGTTTGAGGTTCCTTTGAGTGCACCTGTCATCAAATGTTATATGCTAGTTTTATTATTATCATTATTACTTATACTACTGTACTTACAATACCTTGTTTACACATGTTGATGCTTTTGGTTTTTGGAGTATTTATCTACAAATCAAGTATTTTTCTCACGCACTCCAACCAGATGCGAGTTTCCTCTTAACACCATTCCGCGTATGGATCCAAAACATCCCTTATGTTCCCACAGGCGGACATTTTGATTTCAGGTCTGCTGCTTTACAGACGTCAAACTTCATAAGCTTCGCCATGACATTTGATTAGACCACATGAAGAGTACAGGCTCAGACAGGTCCGAAAAGTGCCGATGTCGACAGCTTTGTGCAAACCAAGAAGGTGTCAAAAAATTGATTCTGTCTGCCACAGGGGAATTGCAGGAAATCTAAGCCACTGTGTCTGCGATTATGGGTCAGGGAATCTGAATCATAATGAGGAAGAGAGAGCATCCTGTACTTACGGTCAGTGCCTGGGTGGCAGTAGAATCCAACGGAGAAACAAGGTGTTTCTCTATGATCTCATCAAAGGAGCGTCTGCACTGGAGAAGGAAATGATGACTCAGAGACAGGGTAGTGGGGTGCGAAAACCCCAAAGACAAGCCGCAGCGTCAGCGGTGATCAGCCAGGACCCTCTATAATCATTGAGAGAGAGAGAGAGAGAGAGAGAGAGAGAGAGAGAGAGAGAGAGAGAGAGAGAGAGAGAGAGAGAGAGATAGATTAGAACCCACTGGGGTTTGACTTAGGTTGAAAATTGTTAGGTTAATAACCACACGTCTGAGGCAGGAAAGTACTGGCTGGAGACATCAACTGGTCACTGACCCATGATAACGGAAGATCCCCGTCTCCTAAATGTCCTCTTTGACAAACCCTTTCTACTCATTCATTCCAAAAACCCCGACGACACAAAAGCACACACTGCAGAGCTTTAAACGCTAGCAGATGTTTTGGTAGAGAGCAAAACTCCCACCTCTATACTTTCTGAACTCATTAACCTTATTTAATATATCCATTTTTCTCTCTGTCTTTGCCCCCTCCGCATCTCTCTCCAGTTTTTCTCTTTTTCTCTCTGCTAGTCAATGATATGCTTTTTATCCCAAGCCACTGCAGAATGCATGCTAAGCACTCTATCCAAACAAAGTTTATTATTATCCCCATTATTAAAACATGACTAAACGATAAGCACTTTCTATATATAGTTTTGCACTCAGCAGCCAGATTGCAGAGCTCCAGCTATGAAGCAACCAAAAATGTGAAATTCTCAGCAGGAAGCAGGCACCCCCCCGAGTCACAGTCAAATTGCTTGTAGAATTCCTCTGCAGAGACTTAAAACCCAACTCATTAAGCAGCCGTGAAGTTTTTACATCGAGCCGTCTGTCTTCGGCAGCCCCTCTCTCTGCTGAGGCCGGGGGCCGTTGGCAGGATTTCTCGGAAAGACGTTCGTGCAAGGCTAGCACATTTCTGACCGCTGTTAGCTGTGCTAACCGCTAGTGACTAACAGCATCTGGTTCAGGCATCTGCACCCCCCCTACTTCCCCAAACCCACCCACTCAATTTGAGATCATTTACTGCCATGACCATATTTAGTTACAGTAAAGTGTAGCCTTCAGTTTAAATTGAGTATTTGTTTTAAGCTAAGGGGGAGAATGAATCCCTCACGGTCTCCTCTCCTACACAACCTCCCGCTGCTCACGGAGGGAGTTATGGAGTTATGAAAGTCGAACAGTCGGCCCTCAAAAGTCTGAGCAGAGGCCTGGGGCATTTCATTTAATGCAGAATGCACAGACGGCAGAGAGATACAAAAGGAAAGATGGAAGACACTCCATATTTGGGCAACACGACCCATAATCTCAAGTGCAGATTCTTCAACTGACATTCATCAGCTGTGAGCTTCAAATTACCCATAAATAACCACTTACAGTACAGCACAAGCTTAATGTTTTGTTAATAATGACGCAGATGTGCGTAAGCCACCCTTGCGATACAGCTCTGGCAGGCTATAGCTCAAACTTGTTTACAGTACAGGGCGTTACTGGCTCTCTGGGCTGGAGGCGTGATCAGTGCCACATCATATGAGATGAAGCAAACCAAAACAGCATTATAATCACTAACGATGTGTGTGTGTGTGTGTGTGTGTGTGTGTGTGTGTGTGTGTAAATGTGTGTCAACAGAGTGAAGAGCATGTCACGGAAAAGGGGTGTAACCATAAAGAGTGCTGTCAGCATTAGCCTACTTAAGCTCAATTACACACTCTCGCCCTCTAAGTTGTCTTAAGTTGTGCGAGTTTGCGTGTCTGTGTATTTCCTGTTGGACTAGTGTGCGTGTGTGTGTGTGTGTGTGTGTGTGTGTGTGTGTGTGTGTTAAGATTGACAGAGAATGAACATGAGAAAGTGAGGGTGCTCATGCTAGCATATTCAACTAACTTTCTCTTTTGATATCCTACAATATGCTACATTATAGCAAGAGTTATCAGCACTCAGCATTTGTGGCAAGTTGGCACCTCTGTTAGAACTGTTTAAATCAGCAGTGTGTGTGTGTGTGTGTGTGAAGAGGAAAACTACCTGGGAAGAAAGTGGGTATAAAATTAGAGATGCTATATGATGCGTATGAAAAAATTAAAAAGCTCACATTTTTTTGTTCCTGCAACAGAGTACGCATCACAGTATTTAGGTTTGCTACAGTGCTAGCACACATTAGCAAAACACATAAAAACTGCAACACATCTACTTTGTGTAACAATGGAGCGTTGTTAAACGTTTTGTGGCTTTTAGTATGAACATTAGCCTTTACGTGCGCCAAAACAATGACAAAATCCGCATTTAGAATATATGCTTTTAAAATGTACAGTCTCTCTCTACCACAAATACGCATCAACAATTTTGATTCTGCATTTCAGCTTCCCATCAGATTTTCTGTCCAAGCAAATGCTCTCGAGAGTCTGAAGTGTCCCGCACCCAACAATATAAAAACCCATGGTACTAACTGTCAAGTATGGCATAGCCCGGGCTGTGAGGTTGGCTATTTAAAAAGGGGGAGGAGCCACTTGATAAGTCCTGCCCTGACTTCCTGTTTCAGTTAAAATTGTGTCAAAACATAAGGCACTTTAAGGAATATAAATATCCACAATACTCTCAGAAAAGCATACAGGGATGCAGTTTAGCATGGCATTCATACCATTTTATCATACCATCCATCCTTTTTAAAATGCTAGACAGTTGCATCTAGTTTACAGCTCTGTTGGCCACCAGTCACACAGATCAGGGCAAAGAGTGAGCACAAATATCCAGAAAACTAATCTCAGTCCAAGTGAACAGGGCTCTGTTTGTCTTTGAATGATGAGCTTGTTTGAGACTTAGCGAGGACAGCAAACGTTTGGCAGAACAACTTTGTTTGGATTCGAACCAGTGTGACAGAGCAGGAAGTGATGTATGTGTTAGACCGCAGGGACTCTGTAGAAGAGATGATGTTTTATGGGTTTAATTCAAAGGCGAATGGATAGATTTCACATTGTAGAGGATTTGCTTGAAGGTGTAACAAATGCTATTATTTAACCGAAAGTAACTTAAGTTGGGGTACAAATCATGAGAGTAAATGAATTTTAACAAGAGGCATGTGACCCCTGCTTGCTCATTTGCTTTTAATAGTCCCAGAGCAGCTTACTAGTATTTAGATGTGCCTCATTGCCTTAAAGATCGCTTCTACATTTTTTTCTGTCTCACACTTGCATGCTTTTTTTTTTCCTTCCTTCCATCCTTGTTATCACTTTTCATAGACTGAGTGTATTTGGACTAGGGCCATGCAATACATCATTTGTTAATCATCATCTGATATATTGATATTGCAAAAGGCTATTAGATGCAAGTGAGCGCTCTAATAAACAAACAGAACTTTTTAATAGGCACATTAACTGATCTCAGACTGTTCTGTCTGCACTGCAATGTACATTATTTTTGTCAAAATCATGGACCACTCTTTCTTTACTCAAGCGTGCAACCATGAGTTTTTAATCGCACAATATATTTCACCCATGCATTGTGTAAAAATGTGCGCGTGACTGTGAGAGTCTCATTTCTTGTCCGGTTCTCTCTGCCCTGTAGACATTATGTTTTCTGCGCTCTGATCAATGGCCCTGGCTCGGCCTGGCTGCATATCACCCAGCTCTTCAAATGGAATTATTAATAATGCAGAGGGCCTTGCTGTCATACTGGCCATTAGTGTAGCGAGTGACAGGAGTGGTATACTAATAATCAGATTAATTGCTGCGTTTCAGTTGGAAATAAAATGGACTGAATAGCCATGTTATGAGTGTAGAGCACTGTGTTTTATAGCAGCTATCTGAGTGCAAACCATTTTAAGACATTTCTGAATTAGAGTACCTGGATTACTTGTTTTTCCTCCTAATGAGAAAGTACTTCATGTCCGCATCATAATGCCCTGGGCTGATGCCAACCTCGGTGACCAAAGAGAACATACCCACTCAACAAATACACTTTAATAACTTCATATTTAACCTGGAGATGAAGTCATTCGTCATAGAACAACATACAACTCCGAGTTTACGTGGCACCATGGAAACAGCTAATGATGTTAAGGTCAAAGATTGGCAGAAAAGTGTGTATGTGGCACCAAATGCTGTATGGAAATTTTGATCAACCATATTCTCCTGTGAGTGAATCAATGAGTCAGTGAGTGATTCAGTGAGTGAATCAATGAGTCAGTGAGTGATTCAGTGAGTGAATCAATGAGTCAGTGAGTGAGTGATTCAGTGACTGACTGACAGACTGATTCACTCGCTCACTGAATCACTCACTCCTGCCTGGATCAATAACTGAGTAGTATGTAAAAATTAATTTGAACATTTCCTCAGTTACAGTAAATAAATTAAGTTTCCTGCTTTGTGCCCTTTCTGTTCTTTAGCTGCATGCGAATCAGTTCAGAATGTGATGCCAGCATTCACCAAGCCATTTCATTTAGCATCCCTCAGTCACATAGGCATGTCTGTAGAGAGCAAGAAGATTTTTCTATTCTTGTCAAAAGATGTGAATGATAAAAGTACAAAGTATTGTCACTGCATCATACTCGTACAGTAAATCACCATAATGAAGTAGCTTTGGTCATGGCAGTAGAAAAACAAAAACAAAACAAAACACAACAAAAAAAAACAGCCACAAAATCTGAATAAACAATAACCTGAATTTCATAATCACCACAAGGTTCTTAACGGGGTCTAACCTCATTTCACGCCGTAGGCTAAAGGGTTATCAGATCAATAAATCAGGTTCCCTCTTATTGGAACACTCAGGAGGATGGCGAAGCTGCAAACAAGGGCCAAACTGATTTCCAGTGAACTACAAATAAAAATGGATGCTCTCATTAACTGTGAGCTTCCTGCTCCTTTGAGCTCATTGCAAGTCAATTAGAAGCAAACAGCCCCCAATGAAAATGCAGAGGGGAACAGAAAGATTCATATTGGTGTCATTAGTCTCAGTCCCAATCTCTCCAGCTCAATAACCGACACATGAACCATTAGGACATTATCTCCTATCTAATATGAGAAAATTCAGACATCACGGACATTAATCAAGAAACTCAGCGTAGTTCTTATAGCATACTGGAGACAACAATGCTTCACCAGCCCAAAGGGTCTCTTCAAGTGAAGTGTGTGGTGTTATCTTCATAGATGAATTGTTCGAAAGTCGCATATCATTCAGCAACTCAGAAGAGCAGCTATATTCACTTCTAGTGCTCTATACAGTGAATCAAGCTCAAACTATTTACTAGTAGCAAGTAGAAGTACTGCGATCTGAAATAAGAGTAAACAGTGTAGCAATGTAACTAGTCTTGTATCCAGCTAAACATGAAAGCCAAAAAATTACTGCTTTTAAATGTATTAAAAAAGACATCATTTTAACTGAGGGAATTGAGATCATAGCAGATGCTGAATTGGTATGATTATTAATAGGCTTTATATACACCGATGAATTGGATTGAAATTGATATATACTGTAAATAAAATCCACTGGAGCCCATTTTATTGATGCATACGGTCATTGACTAGTTGAAAGATGTTGAAATACTTTAAGAGTAAATTGAAGGGGTTAAATAAAAATATAATGTGCAAAAAGTAACTTGGAAAAGTAATAAAAGGCACTTTATGATGAAGAGTAAAAGCATTCCATTTCAGTAACATTCAAGTAAACATCTAAATATATAAAGTGTTTAAAGTATATAATTACCCCCAAAATAATACTTAACAATAATAATGAAGTATGTATACTCCATGTTTCACCCCTGAACACTGCACATAAGATGCATGCTGGTTTGCAGAAGTAGCTACAGTAGATGTGCAGATACTGGACATGTGTCATGTGTACGTGTGTTTGGTTATGTGTTTTCCATTTCCTCTTGGGTCCCTTTCTTGTCCCTGTGTTCCTGCTGCGCCGGGTCAGGCCAGTCGCCTCTCCTCCGTGGGAAAGGATGGAAAGTTCACATCCGTTCCGCGTTTCCGCTCAGAACGAGTTAGGTCTGCTTTTCCTCTCATGCTACAGCCTCATTTCAGCACAGTAGAAGCTTGCGGTGTTCTTCCGTGTCAGTCGTGTTGCACGTAAACACGCTTTCCACTGCAGCTTCAAAGGGTTTAGCACTGCCACATTTTAATAGCTGCAGATTACACTCACAAACACTCCCACGATCTGCATTCATGCTTAAATTACCAGGACGCAAAAAGTCAGGATCTATGTCAAATATCTTTGCAGTACATGTTGACCCTAACCCATCATACTGCTCTCTCTCTCTCTCTTTTCTTCCTCTATCTCTTTCTGCCTCCCTTTCCCTCGCTGTCCGTTTCCATCGCAATCTCCCCTTCTGTCACACCCTCTCTGTCTCCATCTTTCTCCCAGTCTCCTTTTCTTCCTCCATCTCTCTGTATCTCTCTCCCTCTCCTTTTCTTCCTCCATCTCTATCTCTGTCTCCCTCTCCTTTTCTTCCTCCATCCCTATCTCTCTCCATCTCCCTCTCCTTTTCTTCCTCCATCTCTCTGTATCTCTCCGTCTCCCTCTCCTTTTCTTCCTCCATGTCCATCTCCCTCTCCTTTCCTTCCTCCATCTCTCTGTATCTCTCCGTCTCCCTCTCCTTTTCTTCCTCCATGTCCATCTCCCTCTCCTTTTCTTCCTCCATCTCGCTGTTCCTCTTTTCTCTTTTTCTTCCTCCGTCTCTCTGTCTCCTGCAGTGGGTCTGTGTGGGACTAAACGAACACAACCCTGACTTTTTCTGTCCTTTTCCTAGCTCCCAGTGTGCCAGCCCGAAGAGCCTCATTGTCTCAACCCTGTCCTTTGACAAGTGGCCTTTCAGTTTCTCTGGCTCAGTTCTCCCATATCTCCCTGCACTGAGCCACCACCCGCGCTCAGCCCACTTCAAACAGGAGCTGGCCTCATGCATTATGCTTACAATGGCTTTTCTGTTTAGCCACGTGTTGTCAAGTTGGCAGAAAACTACAAACACAATCGTTGACTAAACCCAACATTAGTGCATTCTGTAATTCTCTATATTTATCCACATCCACAAGACCCGCAAGCCCGATAACACACAAAAGAACATTAGCACAACCTTAACGCTGACAAATGTAACTCAGTGTTTTTATCCACCGTCTGCAAAATGCAAACATTTCGACCAGGAACGGGAAGCATGTTCCTGTGCTACTCCCTTGGGTCTTGCAGCCAGCAGTTGCATGGATGCAGCAGGACAGCAGAACGCAATCTAATAGCCTTCCTGGACATAAATCACTTTGAAAGCAGCATGTGGCACAAAGATTGTCAGTCTAGCAACCACCGGTGTGTCTTTATTAAAACTAAAATGATACAGTCTGGACGTCTGACTTCCGTCCCAATGTCCAAACCTGAAAGGATCTCTCCTTACCCCAGCTTTTTTTTTTTGGGGGGGGGGGGGGGGGGGGGGGGGGGGGTCCTACTGTTTATGCACCCCATACACCTCATTTAGGGGGTGGGAGAGGAATGATGGATGACTGGATAATGGGTATGTTAAAAGATACAGAGAAAGGCATTATCAAGACAGCACGTTTCTACGTTTCCGTCATACTGACGACTCGCTGGAATAACCTCAATATGTAATACTCTGACCTGAAAAAAAGGGGATAAAGACAGAGCCTTTTCCCCCTCAACAGAAACCTAAATAAATAAACCCCAGTAGGATCGCACACAAAAGGTTAGCTGAGAAGGAACAAAGCGAGACCTGATGATGTGTGCAAATATCACCGTCACTGTAAGCATCAGCATCCAAAATAGCTCTTTGCTATGCACAGGAGCCAAGACTTCTGAATAAACATGTCAGAAAATGGCAAAGCTGCCATGACTAATTGCTTGTCTATATGTTTGTGAAAGAACAGCTTTTCTCCGAGCAAAATACCCTGTCCCTAGGTCAGACGTCTTACCCTGGTAATTTTCTCTTGGGCCACCACCCGGCAACATCGCTTGCTGAAAAAGAGTTCCAATCCAAGTGGCCGTGGAATCAGAACTACTTTACAGAACTTTTCCTTAGCCCTTTACAAGCACTTTCTAGCATTTTAGCACTTTTCTCCTGTCTGTTCATGGAACAAAAGGATTAAAGATGTTGGGTAGGCACACGAGCTGCCCATAAAGCAATCCCTTTGTCTCACTTTATCTCGACTGGCAGCATACACACAAATACACATACGCTCCAAAAAACACACACACACGCTTTCCCAACCACCACGCAAATAATCCAGGATTAGAGAAGCGATTTTTTTTTTTTAATCCAGGCCCCATCCTGGACCTCTTGTCCACCCTCCTCCTCCTCCTCCTGTTAACCGACTCGGACTAACCGTGGCCGTGCATAGCTAATGAAGATAAGGCAATCTGGTCTCCAAGTCAACAGCACTCTCCCGCCATCCTGCTGCTAATCTCTGAAGCTGTCTGCAAACACAGATCTCGTGGGGAGATAAAATTTCATGTCTGCTGAAATCTCAGACTGAGATGTGGTGACGTCCGCCAACCACGAATCAGCTCTGCTGTACGACTGCTCTACACATTGACAGCCCTGGTACATGCTTCTATCTTGCATGCTTTCTAGGTCCCTTGATGCAGTGGCAGTGCATCTGGTTAGTGGTTAATGCTTGTTCTTTGTTGTCGTTGATTGTTAATGCCTTTGTAAAGATTATCAAGGAAATTCAAATGAGGCAGCATGTGGAAATAGGCCCGCGTCCTTCACCTGGAACGAAACGTCCTTCCTGGAAACTGATTTGCATCTGCAAAATTGTCTTTCAAGTACAACGGCATTCCAGTCTGGATGTCCAAGAATGAGAAACACCATCATAACAGCACATTGTTACAAGTGTCCTAGACATTTTCAGCATTTTTTCACCATAAGAAATGCACTGTAATTGCATCGTCTAAATGTGCCTCCAGAATCACTGGCACCCTTTTGTCAAAAAAAATGGTTTTAAAAAACATTCTCACACTAAAAACATGAGACAAATCTAACCTTCAACTTAAGTACATTTATTCTAAGATAATTAACCACAAAGACACTTTCCATAAATGGTTCATAAACAAATCTTTACCAAGGGTGCCAATATAAATAAATATATATATATATATGCAGAATTCTACACTCACCTGAGCAGCACACACAAGGTGCTCAGGATCTCTCTGAAGGAATGCAGGAATGAAATGAGCAAATGCCACCAAAAATCAACTGCGAGGATCAATAAAGCTATTGCAGTACACTGAGGGCGAGTGGTACAAGGCAGGGCTGGATCTCAAATGAACCCCCCCCCACACACCCCCCACACACACACACACACACCCACACTACAGGCCTTGATAGTTTTGCTTCACTGTGCATTTCCACATATTTTTCAGTTTTCATTGATGATAAACACATGAGATTTTGGGGCTCTTTAGAGCACAACAGCGCTCGGATCAAATAGCAGAAGCTGAAAAGGTCAGGTTGAGCATGAGTGAATGGGCACTGTCTGTTTTGAGAGGACTCACAAGCAGCACTATGTAATGTGCTGGCACCCTTATCCATTTTGGAGCAAGACTGAGGAAAATAACAGGTCAGCCGTGTGTGTGTGTGTGTGCGCGTGTGTATACTGAGCAACCCTACTCCGCTAATGGGACACTTGGTTTTGGGCTGCTAGTGCCGGTACGAGTGAAGTCGGAGCCAAGAGGCCCTGCTTTTCCTTCTCCTTACCACTAAAGAAAAACACCGCTCCTTCCAGCCAAAGTCCACCATACACACGTACACACAAGATACAAAATCTGCATTTGGTCTTTTACCTAGAAACCTTCTGAGCCTTCTGAAAAACGCTAGTGTGAAAGATAATGAGCTCTGGGAATGCAGCTCGAGTTCATATTAATCTGGGAATCGTTCATCTGATCCTTTTCCCCTGCTGGTCTCGCGGCTCAGGGACGACCCACACACCTGAGGCTGAGCAAGACAAGACAGCGTGAGTGAGATCAAGCACGAGGGAGGGCGAGAGAGAGAATTTCGGCTCCATTAAGCCATGTTATACGGTGCTTGTGTACCCTGACTACCACTGACAGGTCAGCTGGGTCCCAGGCAGAGTGTGGTACAGCACAAATCCCCAGCAGTGGCAGTAAAGCTCAGAAAGCATGCGCGCACATGCGACGACTCCCAGTACAACAAACCGATTTCCCTTTCAATCTGCAGCTCTAAAAACGAGTCGCTGTTTACTGACCTTTGCATTCGGCCCTTATAGGACTATCACTTCCCTGATCCAGCTGTAGATCCACACACACACAGTAGTGCAATAATAGTACAGCAGAGTGTGTGTGTGTGAGTGAGTGAGAGAACAATGTTGACGGGGAAGAATAATATTCGACATCTACTTTTATGATTGCAGAACACACTCAGGCTGTCGGAATGAATTTCACTGCTCAAAACACTTTTCATAATATTTATGGATTCAAATGGAAAAATTCTACATTTAGACTACTTTTAGTCACCTAATGTAAGTCTATCAAATATAATGGATTTTCTCATTTTTTGCTCCATGACTCATCACCTGCAATAGAAAAAGGGCTCTGAATATCCACAGCATTTATACCATATGCCCCCCCCATATTGTTTATGATGTACGTACTGCATTATTTAATGAAAAAAAAATTACAACGGAGTGTCTTAAACATATGACATGTAAGTAATTGAAAGTTTCCCCTCAGGCACTTGTTGGAATCCGTTTTTGTCTTCTTTTTCAATCTCAAATGATGCTGTATTGCCCATGTAGCGCACCATGTGGGTGCAGCTAAAATCTTATATCTTATATAATGAGTATTTATAGTATAAAGGAAGCTATTTGGTATTCAATTTACAACAGAAGAAAAAAATGCTGCATCCCCCTCTGGTATATGGAAATAAGTCAAATGTGAGTGTATTTGGCAACAAGACAACAAATCCAAAAGATAAAAACAATCAACAGAAGTTTTGCCTTGACCCTCTCGGCAGTGTATGACATCTGGCAGCGTTCCAACAGATGTGTCAAGTCAAATGAGTATGGGGTGAATATTACACCTGCTCAGAGGATTGGAGAAAGTTATTTTAAAAAATAAATAAAGAAAATTAAAAAAAAAAAAAAAAGGGCAATTTTTTTATTGGAGCATATTTAAAACATTCGAAAAGGGAAATATTAATGTTTGGACTTAGAATTTTTGTTTCATTTTTCACTACTGATATCTTACTATTTGACCATTATGACAACGAAATAAAGGACAATCTGTGACGGTGACAATAATGAAGGAACATCTGTTAAGACCTAACTCGATAAACATCCCGTTGTTGTCATCTTCACTTTAACCTGAGGAGATTTGCACTTCGCTGTAATGGTGCTGCAGAAAGCATTCAAATATTCCTGCCTGAAGATGGCAGATTTTTATGGGCATCCTGTGTAACCGAGGAAATGTACATTTGTGTTCAGCATTAGCAACACTGCAGTGGATAAGTAATTAAAAATGATTCAGAAACACTAAACACTGAATCACTATTGCCTCGGTCTGATTTCCTTCGCTTAAAAAAAAAAAAAAAACAGCAGTTTTGCTTACAAACACATAGCATAGTGCTGCTGCTAATGCTATTGCTCTGTCTAGGTTTGTACATGATTACAGGCTTGTATATATTAAACTGAATACTACATCTTTTATTCATTAAAATTCAATTGTGAATTGTGTAAAGTAGCCCGAGATATCCTGTCAGCCCTGGAGCACACTGCTAGCTTAAGCTATAAATCAGAATTGGTTGCTTAGCTAGCTAACATACATGCTAACCTTAAGGTTGCATTACATTTTGCTTTTGGAATCGTTTTTCTTCTTTTTTACCTCTGTTATTGATCTTGCCTTGAATTCGAAACTGGTATCAATCCTCTATAAAGCACTCTGTCCATATTTCTTTAGAATGTTATACATAAAGAAACCGTATTGATATAATAAAGCTAGTGCGAAATTGGACCAATGAAATGTAGCTCACGCTTTTTAATCCACACCAAACAAAACTAGTAACAGCATTTTTTTGTCATCCAAAACAAACTGCTGAAGCTTATAGAGTTGCAGAGCTCGGTACTGGCTTGTTTTACTCTTATCTAAACCCTGTGTTCACCTCCAGGGCTGTTTAGCAGGTTGAGCAAGATGCTCACTGTTTACCCAATATGTCTCTGCAAGTCATCTCGGATAAAGTCAGAAGATGGCGTCTGAGAAAACCCTCTAGCCTTGTGTTCATTACTGCAATTATCATTAGCGACAGTGAGCTATGTGTTTGTGCGTGTGTATGCATGTGTGTGGTGTGTGCATGGCGATGGCTGGCCAGGTAATTAGTCAGCAGTGGAGCGGAAAGGATGACGAGGTATCAGTAATCCTTAGTGTTAATGCAGAGTGCTGAGACAGGTGTGTACGTGTGTGTTTCTAGCTAATTCAGTGTTGAGGGAGTTGAAACCGTGCTAGCAAATCGTAGCGTTTGTGTGCGGGGACAGCTGAGTGTCGGGTGTAGAGGGGACAGAGGCAGCTGATGCACGACAGGAAGCTCAGAGTACCACTGCACCGGCTTATCTGCCAAAACAGCTGGAGCGCTTGCCACCCCCTACTGAGGGAGGCCAGTCACTCATGGGGCTCACACAGAGAGTGAGTGCACACACGTATACCCTCACTTGGGGTAGAAAGCACTCTTAACCTGTTTTGCTTAACACTCTTTCCGTCTCTTCACCACCTAGCTCCATCGCCTCCAGTCTCACATCCATAATGCATGGGGCTGGATTTGGCTTTTTACTGAGCGTTTAGCTACTTTCTCACGCCTTCGCCTCACCACCTGCATTGGAAAAGAAATGGCTCGGTGCTAAACAGCTTTTGTGAAGATGACACACACACACACACACGCACACACACGCACACACACGCACACACACGCACACACACGCACACACACGCACACACACGCACACACACGCACACACACACACAAACACACAAAATGATTCCAGCTTAGACCTGCACAGGCTGAAAGATCCTGTATCCAGCATCAGGGTTATAGAAGATCTGTAAGAGATAAAAACACATATCTGGAGAATATTGCCGTGTCCCATACGGCGCTCACAGGTCCTACGCAAGCTGAATCAAAATACTACAATGAAATCCTGTAGGGCACGTGCGTGACTGTGTGTCTCTCGCTGCAGCAACGCAGTGGCACCTCCTCTGTCTGCCACTATAATGAAATTAGAGCAATCTCTGTCTGATTTATTGCTGTGCCACGTCTGAAAGCACCTCTTTTACATAAATGAGAGCCTCTCCCACAGCCCATGATTCATCATCCAGGCGTTCTGATGGATCCATCCGTCTTCATTCAGGCCCCACACCATCGCAGAGCCACTGCAGTCCCCTCTCTCCCCTGCAGTCTCTGCAAGAAAGGGGTATGACGGGGAGGGAGGCATGCAGTTTGATACGGATAGCTCAGAAACATTTAACCTCCTTGTTTTCTTTAAGCAGCTCACACACTAACAATTCCGAGTGAATGAGCTGCCTGGCTGACTCCGACGGCTTGTAAAAAATAAAGCTCGAACAAAGACCTTTTTATGTACTGACACCTCACATAGTGGTTCCAGTGTAGTAGATTATCTAAATACAAAGAAGGATATCGATAAATCTCAAGACTAAATATGCTGTGAACGCCGGATACAAAGCTGGCACAGACACTTGTCCAGGCACAGCGGACAGCAGGTAGTGCCACAGAGGTGTGAACTGACGTTGGCAAGGATATCGTGTACGGACGTGTCATGGAAAGCTTGCCATCAGGGTTGGAAAGCCTCTGTACTGGGGGGGACAGAATAAATCCCGTCTGGCAACCTCTTACCTTCACACAGCTCAAGCTTCTTTCTCTCTCACACATACTCTCACAGTCTCTTTTCTTACATGTGAATGGAATAACGAGACAGCAAAATAACAGTCATTACCATGACCATCATCCTTAAGACTATCTGAAATTATATTTTTGTTGCCAACCATTCTATAAGAGGAGCTGATTCTACAGTTTGGGTGCCACTGTGGCTCAGCTGTAAGCAATCACAACGTGAAAGCAGTACAGCTAATCACAATCTGTTTTTGAGGCCGCCAGAAATGCTGCTTCCTGGCCAAAACCCAGTGTGCTGGGCCGAGAACTGATATTTGAAGATGATGTACAGGATCTTAGAGCTGTGCGCGCTCTCTCTCTCTCTCTCTCTCTCATATTTTATCACACATATATATATCACACATCTATTAGAGCTACAACAACTACTGTCGATAATTATTGATAATTATCGATTATGAAGAATGTTGTAAACGAATCTCATTATCGATGAGTTGGTCTGCGGATGGTGCGGGGCACGTTTACTCATTGCGGTACTTCTGTTCCAAAAACATGCACCGTCTCAAATGGAACACTAGAGGTTTTTTTACTAACCGGAGGTATAAGCCTAGTCGATGGCACATGACGTCAAACACACGTAACGCGACACCACTAGCTTTACTGTTTATGTCAACCTTTTACCTTTAATGCAAAACATGACCTCAGGTCAACATCAGATAGAGGCGTAATCGTCAAGTGACAGCGGAATAAATACGCAACTCACTAAAGCATGGGAGCATTTTATATTCAATGCCACAAGGAAAATTGTAACCTGCAAACGTTACAAAGCGGAGCTTACGTGGCATGGAAGCACCATGGTGATGCACGAGCACAAACTTACGTTTATATCCAAAATGCTACACGGTGTCAAGGGGTTGGGGAAATTGGTGCGAGTTGCTTAAAAGGTTTAGTTTAATTAAAGTTCATTGCCATTATATGCTGTATTTGCGGTGTACATTCTGTGGTTTATTATAACAGGAGTGATCTATTAGTAACGAGGCCACCTTGCTCCTCACTCGCAGTCTAGCTCAAGTAAGATCTGTAATGTCTAATTAAAAACGGTACGATCAAAGTAAGCATAAACAAGACAATATTCCTTAATGCAGTGAGTAACAGAAACCATAACGTGCAGAGAAAGGGAGATTTTACCATCAATTTAGGACTGTAGTTTAATTATCAGGGTTTTTTTTTTGTTCATCCATAAAACATAATGCATAAATACTTCTATATAATATAAACGAATACATATATAACCTTACAGATATATAAAAATAAATGTATTTTACATACGCAGCATTACAAATATTGTGTTATATTGATATTGACACATCCACAGTGAACAGACATATTTCCTGTTTATATTTCCCATATTTAACTGAAATAACGTGGGCCAAAACTGAAGCTCAGCCAACTCTAAGACATGTAGCCAACCAATAACATATGTGCTTTTCCACTGAAACAAATGTTATTTTTTGCCTAGAATTATATTTGCATAATTTTGCAGCTGTGTGTCCAAAAATCATATGTACATTATTCTTCCTTAGACCAAAATGCTGTGAAATCCTCAAATCTGGTAAGAAGGTGAAGCTTCATCTCTGACAGTGCTGCAGTTGTTTAACAAGAAAACTGGTTAATTGTTGAGATAGTGAAGTGTTCTGTAAATATATGTTTATTTAGTCTTATGCAAATTGTCCTCCACAGGAAAGTCTTCAAGGTATTTTCTTGTAATTTTCTAATTCTCGGTAACATGATATTCTGCTTTTTTTGTCTTATTAACTTCAAGAGACAGACAAAAGAAGCTGGTGAGGGAACAACTGTTTATAGCTGCTAAAACATAAGTGCCAACAGAAACAAACCTGTCTTGTGAAAGTTGCACTATATTAAAAAGTGCAATGTGTCAAGAAGGAACAAAACAGGAATATAACATATCGAGGAAAGCAATCCACAACAGGGTGGTGTAATGTGGCCCAACACAAAGCTGAATTACTGATCCCTCCATGAAGTTCGTTATTTTTCTATAACAGCACATGTTTTATTCCTTACTGAATTGGTGATTATTCCAGTTTTCTTCTCTGCTTTATTTTTAAAAAGTATTTTAACATTAGCAGGTACAGTATATATATTATATTAGTATATTTGTAATATGTAGTAATATATAGAACATAGTAGAGGTGCACCAATACTAAATTTCTCAGCCAATAACCGATTATTCAGAGTGATATCGGCCGATACCGATAGTTCTGCCTTTTATGTATTCTCTTAATTTAATAATTAATTCCACAATTCTCTCCATTTCAACAAGTTGTTTCAAAGTAAGTGGTCTCATGAACAGAAAACACATTACTCTAATTAACATTAACACATGAACTAAATTCTGAAGATTAAAGTAAGATTTCTTAACTTATTGAATGTTATTAATTCATATTAACATTGACTGAATTCTAAAAATCCTCCTGTTAGGCTTCACATTCACTCACCACAAACAAAAGCATTTCTACTTCATCACTGAACATCAAACTGGTAATATATAAAAATGTTATTATATATTAACAGGATATGAAATGTACTACTCAACATATACATAAATATATATATATGCACATAAACATACATATATATACACATAAACATACATATATACACACACACACACACACACACACACAAACACACACACACACACACACATATATATATATATATATATATATATAAATTAAATATATATATTTCTGTGCAATTTATATTTTTTTGTCAACTCATCTTCATTTAAATCTTTCAACGGTGTACTGGCGTTTAATTCAGCTTCAGTAGCGCAGCAAAAAAAATAATTAATTTAGACTCGACGCTGAAGCTCCCGCATCACTGCTGCAGAGTCCGGTGTAAAATTTTAGCAGTGAAGAGATTACAGAGCTTACAAACTGCAGTTTTATCATTCCACACAGGAGACATCTTACATACAGCATGAAATCGATGTGTTTTCCCGCCCTCTTTTGATTGACAGGATATAATCGGCACTGACCATTGGATGTTTTTAAACTATCTGCCAATAGCCCATAGCGGGAAAAATAGCCTTTATCAGCCGATAATCTGTATCAAATAGAATCATCGGTGCATCTCTAGTATATAGCAATTTATCCTTTAACAGTAGAGTCAGTATCACTGCAGAGATGATTTGAGAAAAGCCAGTTTGCACAGGATGCAGGAGGAGGGCTACAGAGGAGGCACCTGCCTAATCCAATGTGCTAATTAACCTTAGTGCTGCTGAAAAATAACAGGTGGAGGAGGAGAGGAAAGGATGGATGGATGGATTTGTCTAATGAACGTCTCAGCTCTTTCTGTCTGATCAGCCCCCCGGGGAGGCCTTCTGCCTCAGCTGATGGCTTCAAACACCACAGACTGACTGTCAGAGAAGAACTAGAGCTGTATTCAAGAGAACTGTTCAAGACACGGATCGATGAGGACCGAATTTTTACACATGGCAAACAAAAATAGGTTGAAGGAGGATGATACAGTGATGGTTTTCATTTCTAAATATGAAAGAAAAAAAAAACTGATCCAAAACAAAACTCATAAATCTATTTGCCTTCAGTCAAGGGCACTTCAGTGAATATCCTTCCTTCATGTTGTGTAGAAGTGCATGTCTTTGTGTTCGTGTGTGATAGGATTAAAAATCAAGGGGTCTTCATCATACCTGTGGGTGTCTGCCCCTGCCCTTACGCCCCACTCCTGTCCTTCTGAGAGCTGTCCTAGTTTCAGCTCACACACGCTGTGATACCCATCTTTCACTGGAGCCAATGCCTTCTCCCTCTTTGTCAGATTCATTTTCCAGAGCTATTGTTCAGCTGGCACACTCCTACACCCTTATACCACAATACTACTTCCCCAGCAACAAGGACACCACAAATGAGCAGAGCTCTTCTTCATATGTCTAATTTGGGGCATGGATGTTCAATCCCAACAAATGCATCATATATTAACCCCAGAAAGTATTGATATACCAAAAGGCAATATTCTTTTAAAATAAATTCACAAGTGTTTAGGACAATATTCTATAGAGGCATTCTGCCTTGTTTTATAAGTAAAACCCCACTATTAATCATTTTCATGATTGACAGGAATAAAATTTATGATTAATGCCTTTGTACTGGTTAGCAGTGCTTGCTAACTTCATCCAGATTTAACCGCAGAAAGACTCATGTCAAACCTCCATATATCCTCCATCTAAAGCCACTCTCTCCAGACACAGACACCATGCGACGGCGAGATAAGGCAGCAGTGGATCAGAAGACACCCTTCTGATTCCATATCACAGACCTTAGCATTGCCTACACTGACTTAAAGTTTTTAAAGCTATACCTTTACCTATGTGTGTTTTTATTACCTCTATCCACGCAAATGATGCACACTCGTTTTTTTAAGTAAGTGTTTACATTCTTTTCAATAACTAGTTAGCTTCTGAAGCCAGTTACTTGGGCAGTTAACAACCTACATATGTAGGTGTGTCCAAACTTACCGGCAAATGGCCGGTGTGGGTGCAGGTCATTCTAACCAATCAGAAGCCACATCCGAGTCTATTGAAAGCCAAGCTCACCTCATTAAACAGGTGGAATCAGGTGTGGCTACCAACTCTTTGCAGATAAGATTGACACCCCTGTTATAGACAACAAGCAGGCCTATCTAGATCATCATGGGCAGATCAAATGTCACTAGTTTGCTAGCTTTTTTTATGCAATGTTCTATCCGACAGGTACAATTATAAATGTCCACAAAATGTTAGCGAACAAACTTCACAAATGCACATTACAATGTTACAATTTGGGAGGATAAAAATATCATAACAAAACCTACCAAGCACAAAAAACTGCTTGTCAAGCTCCACATCAATTTTGAAGTCTTTTGAAACTCCCAAGTCTCTCCAGTGCTTTAAAAAAAAAAAAAAAAAAAAAAAAAAAAAAAACCACCACACACACCAAAGTTCATGCTTGTCTTCTCTCATGTTTCTGCGAGGTTTATTTTCCACTATACATCTTGTGGAACTGAAACTTTTGGTTGAATATATGCCTTCTGAAGGTACATCAATTACTCTGCAATTATCTGAGGCTTATATCCTTTTCAGTCAAGATACTACTTCACTTCCTGTCGATTTTTTCGTCTACATGCAAAGACGTTTTCTTCTGTGATTAAATAGAAGATGTGATGGCCGGCAATGTTTTCCTGTTCTCAGAGCAGCTATTTTAGTCCTAGATGAGGGCAGTCTACCCGAGCTGTTTGCAAAGAATTGCTTACATACAGCTATGAGTAATATACCAAAGAAAACAGACAGAATGTCATCATCCTGGATCATGCATATTTCTTTCATGTTTAAGTCAGGGTTCAATTGGGTTTCTATATGCTTTCAGGAGGTAAATCATCTGACAGATTGTGCCTTTTATATCTTGCTGAAGCCATTACCCGTACAACCCTTGTTAGCCTTAAGCATTTCCCAAAGGTAGGCTAGCATTGAGGCTGCAGCAGCAGGAAAAGCATGTGGTGCGGATTTAGGCCAGATCACAGCCTGCACTCTGCTCATAAGTCTCATCCAGAGGGCATTTGGCATGCTGTATGGAGGTGCCGTGTGTGCAATGCAATAAGCCTAGCTGTCATTTTATACCTACCTTTAGCACAAATATCATGGCTGGCAATTTTTTTTACAAAATATTATCCTTTCACCAAAGTATTTTATGCCAGTGACCTGCTGCTTTGCTGAATGACTGACTTCTCCCTGGAATAATGTGTTTCTGATTACACATTCATAACGCTGAACCAGAGTTGTGTGTTTACCAAGCATTTAACCTCAATGGTTCATATGACACACAGAGGGTTGCTGAGGTTTTATTCACTTCAGAAAGTTTGGTCAATATTGCCAACAGATGACGAGCCTTTGAGGGCTTTCAAATGGTCTCAGTCTGCTCCTTGAGAGTTGCGTATTGAGTAAAGTGCTATATAAAACCTGCACACCGCCAGTTCCCTCCCTCTTTCCATCCCCTCACTCCCTTCCCTCAGAACATGAGCTCCTCAGGGGCTTAAATCAACTCTTCACTGGTCATGGCTCTGTCTCCATGGATACAGCTAAACGGGCGCTTTCCATGTGTGGTGGTGGCACAGAGAGGCACGTGTGGGGGCCAAGACAGGCACAAGCGGGGCACAAAGACCCTAAGGAGCTCTCACTTCCAGCGTTCTCTTTCTGCTTCCTCCAAACCTACTAAAGCTGCCAAAATGGAGAAGCAGAGACAGACAGGGAGGCGGAGAGAAAGAGAGAGAGGCTGAATAAGGCTTTGGAGAAGCATGCCGGGAGGAGTGCACAGCAGAATCAGAATGTTAATGATGCCCAGACAGCAATAAGGGAGCATTCTCTCTCTCTCTCTCTCTCTCTCTCTCTCTCTCTCGCAAGAAACTGTGGGTTAGATGGGTAGAGAAGCCAATAGGAAAGCAAGCCATTTCTGGATATGAGCACTTATTTACCATTCCCATCTGTCTGGTGCTTGATCGGCTTCTTCCTTTGCTCTCTATCTTCCATCACTTGCTCTTCTTCCTTCTCAACGTGCACTCTCTCCCATCCTAAATCTGTCTCTTTCTCTCATTCACTTGGCTAGCTATGATGTACAGCTTCATTTTCAGCCGGCCTTTTGGGCAGAATAAGATTACAATCTGGGCAATTGAGCGGAAACTGGTTCAGGGAAGGAAAAAAATAATAAAAAAAAAAAAAAGAAAGATGGATACAAAAAAGACTGAAAGGAAATTGTTACCCTTTTTAGACCCCATATTGCTGTTGTTTAAAAAGGTGCACACACACTAGCTGTTCACAAAATGCAGGCAGGAACTGCAGAGAGACAGACATGCGGGCCTGGAGGGAGGGCAGCTGAGTGACAAAAAGCACGAGTAACAGGACCAGGCTGCCAGGAGAAGAACGGATACACACTTTGGCCTTTCAAATGGCAGGCCTCGTTATCATTCCTCCAAAAGGGCAGGGACACCAAGAAACACAAGATCATTAATGCACAGAAAATTGGCATAATCCTGTTGCCATGGAGATTCCAATTGAGAACAAAGTTGGACTAAAACGGACCACAAAAAGCTAGATTTACTCAGCTTATGACTGTGCATAATAAAACAATATAGAATATATTCAACATCGTAATTATTGTTATTCAGTCCTGCCCCTCTTGGAAACAGTGTATTATGCTAGGAAGTTGCTAGAAGGTTTTAGAGTGTGAAGCCTAGGAGTAAACTGAATGAGCTAGAGGTAGATCAATAAAGACAGTGGACTCATCAATCCAAAACCAGAGCCAAGCTGTATTCAGTCCCTATCAGTACAGAAAGGAAGAGAGCCTCCTAAATGCAAAGCTTTCCTTTCAGTTTAACCAGTCTGGTTATTCTCCGACCTCACTCAACAACAATGTGTTTCCACCTGCAGAGCTGCCACTCACTGGGTGGTTTTTTGTTCCTGTGTCAACTCGTTATATAACATTTTTTTTTTTTTTTTTAAATGTTTAAAAAGTGGGGCGCACGGTGGCTTAGTGGTTAGCACGTTCGCCTCACACCGCCAGGGTTGTGGGTTTGATTCCCGTGGCTCTGTGTGTACGGAGTTTGCATGTTCTCCCCATGCTGCGGGGGTTTCCTCCGGGTACTCCGGTTTCCTCCCCCAGTCCACAGACATGCATGGTAGGCTGACTGGCATGTCCAAAGTGTCCGTAGTGTATGAATGGGTGCGTGCGTGTATATGTGATTGTGCCCTGTAATGGACTGGCACCCTGTCCATGGTGTACCCCGCCTTGTGCCCGATGCTCCCTGGAATAGGCTCCAGGTTCCCCGTGACCCTGAAAAGGAGTAAGCGGTAGAAGATGGAAGGATGTTTAAAAAGTGTCAGAAAATCCCAGGAGATCAGTTTCTGAAACGCTCAAACCAGCCCACGTGGTACCACCAACCATGATACAGTCAAAGTTGCTGAGATCACATCGACCGCCCCCTCCCCATGCTGATATTCGATGGGAACCTAAACTGAAGCTTTAACCTGTATTTGGATAAATTATGGATTGTGCTGTTGCCACATGATTGGATAACTGCATAAATGTGCAGGTGCACAAGTGTTGTAAACAGAAATGCATATATTATATATATATATATATATAATATATTATAGTGGTTTAAATGAACAATGGTGCTAAACAAGCCAAAAAGATGCAAGTTTTTTGGAAACATCTTATTTTCGTATGATAATACATAAATAAAATGGTGCATTGTAAATTATGGCTGATGTTCATTATGTTCAGAAATGCTTGTGTGTGTGTGTGTGTGTGTGTGTGTGTGTGTGAGAGAGAGAGAGAGAGAGCGAGAGAGAGCGAGAGAGAGAGAGACTGCGAGAGAAGAACCTGTCCAGACTGAACAGTTTACAATCTGTTCCTGCATTTCATCCTAGTGCGAGTTTCATTTTGAGAGCTTTACACGCACATACTTGTCTTTGCGAGTCTCCACAGAAATCGCTAAACGTCCCCCCAGATTTCTGTGTTGCACATTTGGCAAACAACACCGCCGAATTATAATGCAGCTCTGGGATTATAACCTGAGAAATAAACCCAGGACAGATAAGACTAGACTACTTTTGCAATCCCATGTGTTTACCATTGACACCGCAAGACAAAACAGCAACCACAAGATTGGTGTATACTTTTCAGCACATTTCAGATATCCTAACATGACTGATGGAAGGTACCAAAGTTAATACTAATTACACTTGGCACAACATGGCTAATACAAATCACATTATCTTCTGCACCAGCACAACCTCTGCTCACGCACCATATGCTTTAGTAATCATGACTTGAGTCTTTGACTGGGACTTAATTGGTTTTTGTGTGTCGAACAGAAGCCCAGTAATGAGCAGTGTGCTTCGGTCTGGTCGATGCTTGCTGTAACGTGGCTTAATCTCCCCAATTGAGAAGGAGTATGAGATCTGTTTTCCTGATCAGAAAGCAGTGAGTTGACCTTGTGAACTTCTGAAGTGGAGGAAAGAATGTCAGACTTTTCTCCCACCTGTATGACCTCTTAAGAGAGCAGTTATTAAGTCTGTTCAAAATGACTCAATCTGGAGAATCTTCATCCTTCGTCATTACTCTCCTCATACATTTCAGAAATCCTGACTACTTGCACTCTCTTCAACAAGGCCTTTTAGTTTTCCAGCTTTTCATGAAATGTGCAAAAATAAAACACCTTCATGGTCCTCCATCGGATTGAGCAGATTTTGGAGTTGTCAGGAGGTAATTGGTATTTACTGTGAATAAGTGTGTGACGCCATTAGTGGTGCTTTGTCTGTGAGACCTTGGTCGTGAATACCGTATGTGTCTCAGGCCTTAACGTGAAAGGCCTAATCAGACGTGGCACATGGGTGCAGCAGCCATTGGAGAAAGTGAGCGAGCGGCTGGCTCGTCTCTCAGATGACATGGCTGATTTGAATATCAAAACAGAATGTAAAACGGTGATTAAAACTCAATTATGCCTCACACAGCTGAAAAGTCAATTAGAGACTTCTGAGGCCTGGAGGAGACAGATGCCAAGGTGAAGAAGGGGGGAAGGAAGCGGTGGCAGCCCCGGGGAAGTGCTGATGGCCAAGATAAGAACAACATGTGTGAGAGAGCCAGGTCTGCCATGCTCACATCCCCACACACACACTGAGATACATTTATTCAGGACCATATTCATATCTCTAGAGGCAGCCATCATAATGTGGAAAAGGAATTAAAAAAAGCTTCCTGTCAATTCCATCATGACCCATCCATAAATTATGAGCAATTTACATCATGAGAGATTCATTTGGGAGAGCTGAGAGCAGTCAGACACAAAAGGAATAGAGCGAGAAAGAAGGATCACAAAGCTCCATATTCAAATGGGGCTCCATCGAGAGTTCCCAGTGCTCCCACTGCTCCTTGCCCCTCCTCATTGATCCTGAATTACTTATTTATGCCTCTATAATGAGTGCTGAATATAGAGAGGGGAGCTGGATAGACGTAGTGAGGCAGACGCTGGGTTTTGATCAGAGCTGTGTAGCCATGGGAGAGTCCTTTCATCGCACTGAAATCCATCAGACCTTGAACCTGCAGGCCGACAGAAAATCAGCGACAGAAGGACACTTTCTGAACATATGCACTGCAAATCACACTGCTAGAATTTGGTGAGTTTAGTGTGATCCCCATAGACCCTCTCCATTAAGAAGTGAAATGTTCAAGGGTTGGTAACACAATTTAACCCTGTACATCAAATATTCAGCATGTGTTTCCTGTAAGCCCTATGAGGTCTCAAAAGATGACCATGGAGGAGTCCAGGCAAAAACTTCAGCATGCAGGCAAATCTAAGTGCAATAAATGTCTTTTTCGTGTCAGGCAAAAGAAAACGAAGAAAGTTAATGGCCAAAACATGCTGAAAGAACTGTGGTGAAGGTGTCCCATTATTTGTGTGTTTTCAGGGGCTCTGGGAACAAAAGGCAAGCGCACGGTCACATGCTATCTCCAGTCCTAATAAACCCTGAGCGATTACCTTTTGCCTGCATATTTTTTTACCATTTGCCTGCTTACCGTTTGCCTGCATATTTTTTTAACCGTTTGCCTGCATTTTTTTACCATTTGCCTGCTTACCGTTTGCCTGCATATTTTTTTTACCGTTTGCCTGCATTTTTTTACCGTTTGCCTGCTTACCGTTTGCCTGCATATTTTTTTTACCGTTTGCCTGCATTTTTTTACCGTTTGCCTGCTTACCGTTTGCCTGCATATTTTTTTTACCGTTTGCCTGCATTTTTTTACCGTTTGCCTGCTTACCGTTTGCCTGCATATTTTTTTTACCATTTGCCTGCAAATTTTTTTACCGTTTGCCTGCATTTTTTTTTTTACCATTTGCCTGCATATTTTTTTACCGTTTGCCTGCTTACCGTTTGCCTGCATATTTTTTTACCGTTTGTCAGCACACCATTTGCCTCTAACTTTGGCTATAGAAAAACAAAACTGTTTAAATATTTCAACAAGTTCAAACTTCTAATTAACCTAAAAGCCTCTCTGGATTAGAAATTTACATAAGATTATTATATGGTGAGGAATATAGGTGTGGGATAGAAACCATTATCTCGCTATTTAGAAATCTTTAGAAAAGAGCATATTCCCAACATCTCTTCAAGCTGAAAAAGAGGTTTCAAGCAATGTACTGATGTCAGGCCCGAACACTCAAACATGCTCGAGCAGTCAGTATTACCATTTGAAAGAGAGGACTGGAACAGGGTGGAATAATCTACGGATGTGTGTATGAGAAAGTGCAAAAGGAGACTGACTTGTTAAACTTGACTCACTGATTGGCTTTGATACAAAAACTAAAGATACCTCCTTAGTATTTTTGGAGAAATTCAACACAAGCCTGGCCTTGTCTGGCATTTCTTGGGTCGTTATGCCTGCATGTGCAAGTACATGTGCGTGAAGAGAGTAGGTACTGGAGAAATATAAAACACCAGTAGCTCTAACCAACATCTGAGGAAGTCATAAAAAGTGTGGGTCCCAGCTCTGTTACCACACTGTCTTTAGCACATTATAAAACCCACTGTTAAACAACCACCAAAACGCTACGCCGCAAAGTTCAGATTTTACGCCCTGCCTCCGTGTTTAATTCAGCCCTCTGTTGCATTATGCAAACTAGACATTTGAGATACAATAAAAAAATAAAAATTAAAAAAAAAAAACACAGAAGAGAATTTGCAGTTGGCTGTGTACACCCATTTAAACCTGTCTCTCTCTCTCAGATACATCACTGTGAACGTTTCTCACCTCCACACTAGCTCTAACTGGCTGTACTTTCCAACGTGTGCTACAGCCACAAATATTCGCCACCTCCTCTCAGCTAGCGGGAGGTCCCTCTTTCTTTCTGTCTCTCATGAAGTTGTGAACTGTGCTCCCAACTGCTAAATCGACACCATTGATCCCTTCATTTCCTCCTCCTCTTTTCTCGTCATCACATTGGCCGTACGACAGGGAAGTTCGAGCACTTGTTCACGTGGCGCTTCGGGACAGCGGCCAGCACATGGCCTACAGCAGGAGCCTGAGGCTACGTGAGAGCAGGTCAGTGGTGCTTTTAGCACTGCAAGATCCCTCAATCTTTGCTAATATCGCCATACATCAGCATGAAAGAACAACCAGACATTACGTTCATTTAAAAAAAATAATAAAAAAAATAAAATAAAATAAAAAAGAAAAGAAAAGAAAATTCCGGGGCTAGCAGCATGAAACCTTTGCAGCTTGGCGTGCCATTTTCCTCTTGAATGCAATTTGCTTTGGAACCCTGTAGTCCATTATGCTGTTAAATGGATTGCGTAGTAGGTATCCCAGTTTCACTTTACCACTTTAACTAATAATGTCATAATACACACTATAATATAAAGGCATGGTGTGTACATGCAACTGGCTTTAATGGCACTTAAAGCTAAAGGTTTTTATTGTTGAAAATGAAAAGTAAAAAAAAAAAAAAAAAAAAAATACATAAAACCTTTACAATATGATGTTCCTGTGGCAAAAAAAATGGCAGGTATGTCGGATAAGAATTGGAGAAAAGTTTGGTATGCATATATGAGCTCAGACACATCAAACATCATCACACCCTCAACTTTAGGCATGAAAGAAGCCTTCAGCCAATGAAGGGGAAAGAGAACCTAAGAGTAAACAAAGCAAATATGTATGAGGAAAAATAATTCAGGACTGATGGCTTTTCCCCCCGTTGATTTATGATCATTAATGAATTTGTATCATTATCCAGTTTTAGAGTTGTTCTGGAGAGAATTCATGATAGCCAGCTAGTAAGCAATGGGAAGTCATGAGTATTTTCATATTTCGAAGTCTTACATCAGGTGGTTAATTTAATGTTCCCACTTGCCTCTATGTATTTATTTATTACTGTGTCTTAGCTAGCATACTATGCGGTTCACACATAATTCCATCGACAAAGCTTGAGCACAAAATACAAAAATTAGATAATAAAACATATGAAGAACAGACAACAGGTGGCTGAAAACGCATCAGGTAAGAACAATACATGCATGAGAAACTAGACAAGATAGTTTTGCTCTCTGTGCATAAGTAGTTAGAAAAACCTTTGGTTCCTCTACTGAATTTGCAGAACCATCGATGCTTCCTACACAAACATTGCACTGTGTTATTTACAACAGAGCAACTGGGGGGTTCAGTTCTTTCACTAGGTACTTAGCAACTATGGCAATCAGATATTTTATTCTTATAAACCTTCTGTAATACCAAGAAGTGACATTAAGCTCAAATACTTGGGTCCACATACCAGACAGCATACTATCACACTAACTAGCATGTAAGTACACCATTGGTGTCATTATTATTCAGGCATACTGCTTAGTGTGTGTAATGAGATTTGGGAGACAGTTTGAATTCTCTCAGAATTGCTAGTGAACTTCACACGCAGCCATGAAATTAATCTGCTCATTATAGGATAACGCAGCATGACCCATGTTACTAAACTTCTTCCCCAAGTTTCATGCAATAGCATAGTATCGAGTGATGAATTCCATAATATATCCTGCCGCTTTAAAGATAACTGTACGTCAAAAAAACCAAAAGATATAAATCTTCCATATCTACAGCATGATAAGGATAAAATATAGAGACTCTGAAAGTGGTTTGAGCATGAACTTTTAACACTCTGTTCGCAGATTAAAGCAGTGCATCTTCGGGAGACCAGCAGAGAGCATACTGGCCCTTAACATGACTCTTCTTTTTACTACACCTCTCAAAGTCCTTAGATTGAAGAAAACAAGTTGTCTAGCATCAATGATAACGGTGCCAAATGCTCCATCTGAAGCTGCTCCATCCTACAATATCACAGGCCAATTAGAGAGCAACAGAGCTAGAGTGCTACACTTCTGAAGAGTAGAACCTACAATCTCCATGGTAACACAGATGGTGGTCCTGAGTTGTGAGTCGTTCTAATAGTGAGCAGTAAAGTTTTTTTTTTGTTTTTTTTTTGTCGAAATCATCAAGTTTCAAAATGGATGGGAAAATTACTGTTCATTCTGAAACCCCCTTAAACAAGACTCTCCATTTTCCCAGTTGCCCTGGCATAATTATTATGGGTCTGAAGAGCAGGCATGGCTTGACAGGAGGTAATGCAGGCAGCAGAGTTCTTGGACACTCTAAAAGTTGTGTCCGACTGCAATATCCAAGAGAGCAATTCATGGGTAGGAGTATCAATGGGAAGAGGAGAGAGACAGAAATAGAACATTATGTGGATGAATTCATCACAGCACATCTCCAGATGAAATGCAAACAAAAGCAAGATGCTATTGAGACCAAGAGTTACACAGTGAGAGCTGGATGAGCTGGTATGGAGGTACCTGAGATGAGAGCAGTCCTCAACCAGCATGAGAGAAGTTATGTGGAGCATAAGGTTTCCTGATTTCTCATTATCTATCCATCTTTTTCCCCTTCTGTTCAAGTTCACTTGGCTGTGCTTTCATTCCCCACTCTAACACACAGGTGTGTTTTTAGAGGCACTCCACTTCTCAGCCCCTTCTGCATGTACATTACAGTTGGTGGGAAAGTTGTGAACATGAAATGTATGCAAATAGAAAGACAACCTCCAGATGAATCATCAAATCATAAAATTCATTAGCTAGCCCACTGAGCAAGTAAAAGCTCCAATAAACTTGCCCAGTCCCATGTTTTGGTTGCCTGGATACCTAATTGCCTAGGCTAAAAGTGATGATGGGTTAGCTAGCTAGTTAAATGTATTAATAGTGGCCAAGAGAAAGAAGAAAAAAAAAAACCCATACATGATCATGTAGCATATCGCGCTTGTGGCCTCAACAAAAAGTTGGGATGTAGTGTTCTGTGTAGGAATGGACGATATGATTTTATAACTGATATCATGATGAATTACATCACAATACATTTTTCTAATACAAATCATGTGTATTGCAATATCGTTTTATAGGTTATAAAAAAACATTTTTGTTTAAAATTTTTTTTTTTTTTTAAACTCTGGAAGTAGATGATTCACTGTTAAAATGCTGTATTGCTTTGACTTTTTTAAACCATAGAAATGTAAATTATGGGAAGTGTTTTTTCCCCTTTCTTTGGTTGCCAAACTTGTCCCCTGTGCAACCTAACAGCCGAGACGTCTAACCTGCTCGTCCTAGACGCCTGATTTGTGATTTGTCCACCCCTGCCTTCACTCCCCAACAGAAACCTACATAAATTTCTCAACGCTATCAAGCAATGGTCTCTGAAGTTGGAGATTTAGTAGCAGTATCAGGCCATGTCAGACTCCATTGTAAGGTTATTCATCACTATGGGGGTGCAGGTCATAAGAGTGAAATTGTTCAACCTCTGATTGCATAGAGTGGGTTAATTTGTGAACAGCTACAGCAGCGGAGATATTGTTCAGCAATCAACCAAAATCAATCTGCTCAAGTGTACAAGTACGAGGGGTAGTGCGGGTCATAACGCTTCTGGTGTTCCATGTGTCCTCGGTGGCACACACACCCACGCACACTCTCAAAGATATTTGTGCCAAAGCCCTGAAGCGGCTAATTTTCTGCAAATATTCGAGCATTAGCTGCTCAGGGGATGAGGAAAAAGAAGAGAAAAAAAAAAAAAAAAAAACACATTGCTGTTGATTGCAACAAGAAACAATTAATACAGCACTGCTGTTTTAGCAGAGAACGTGAAGGCTGTAAATAAGCCCCAGGCAAAGCGTGAGAGATAACATCCAGGCTCTCTGACTAACATCTCTAAATCAGGCACGAAGGTCAGCAAATGTTAAAGCTAAGGCCCTGCACAGAAGACTTAAATTAAATTCAAATAGTCATTTGACTTGAAGTTCTAATAAATACAAGAAAATTACTAATGGGTTAAAAAATAGAGAACAAATTATAGTGTGCTATAAATTATTATACTGCAGGACAGCAAAGCAACACTACAATCATACATCAATCTTCTCAGTGGCTTGAGCATTGCACACATGCTTGTGTCATATAATCATGAGACAGCATGAGTGTGCAGGCTGAGTTAATCACAGGATTCTGCCCAGTTCTGTCAATCCAGCTGATCAGGCTGGTTTTTCTACATTGCCTTAACAGCTCCATAAGGCCTTAATCCAGCTAAGACCCACTTTATGCACTGTTCAATACAGAGTGAATACTCCGCTTCAGGCAAAGGGACTCTGGGTAAAGATTTGGGGGCCCCACACAAATGTTGCAGAGTATACCTTGCACCATTGAGATCCTTACTAGTGTTTGCCAGCTGGTTTTTAAGGCATCCGTTCTCCAAGAGGAAACAGCCACCAATCAGTTACCATTCTGAAACACATTATTCAAGTCTGATTAAATCACAAATAAACAAATGCCTCCAATTTAGAGTGATGAAGCAAAATACAATAGCAAATGAAATACGATGTTATGTTGTGTGGCACGTGGGGGCTGAACAAGCAAACAAATTGTGCTAGATGTGAAAACACTAAACATTTTACATCACAGCACTTCGCTAAAGTCCTGTTGGCCAGTAGATTAGGTATGGACATTGCGGCATCAAGCAGTGGCAATCAGAACCACGCAGTTTAACAGCTCTGTCCTTTCTTGACGAGTGCACACTTTTCTCACAGAGAGGGTAGAGGACTAATCCACTGCCCTGAGGGGCCACTTACGGTAATTGGCAGGTTGTGTGGGCACTGCTGTAGCATTAAACCCATAAGAGGCCGACTTCCTTCTCATATGGAGTAATGGGTCCTTCACACCCATCATCCCTTTATTTCAATCAGTCTTTTGAACAAGTCAGGCCTCTTGAATGCTGTTACAAGTTTAGTTAAATTAGATTAATGAGTCACAGAATGAAGGAGAAGGACTAAGACAAAGCGATCACATCTGTGATGACCAGGGTGAAAAAAAAAGATTCCAGGCAGGATACATTCAAAGAACAAAAAATGGCTTACATACATTGCCACACTGCAGCATTACAAACACTGCCACTTGCAGCATCACCAAGGAAGCAAAAAGAAATGAAAGAAAATAAAAAGTATTAGAGTATTAGAAAGTAGGTCATTGTTATTTGGTAGTAAATATGAACAAAAGGAGATTAACTTAAGTTGTAAAAATCGGGTGAGCCAGCCAAGGTCCTTTAACTTCATCCTCTACTTAAGATAATTGTTTTTTGAGGATCTAATTTATGATGGGCTTTTTCAATTCCCCTTCACCCTCATTAGTACAGACATACTTGGCAGGAAGTGAAGCTAAAACAGATAAAGCCAGAGATCTACAGTCATTTTATCTGAGGTCTTCTGCCGGTATACAGCCAGGAATATAGACCAATAAACTGCAATGCAATAAGCTTCAATTTATAGGGAGGTCAGGAAAGGCACATGGTAGGAGAGAGAGGGAGAGAGAGAGAAATGAGAGGAAAGATGTTTAGGGGAAGAACAGAAAAGGATTTTCCCCTCTCTCATTTATAACAAATCATTCACAACAAAACAAATGTTTGTCATCTTCAAGGATATGTACATAAATAGTAGGATCCATTATTAACCCACAATCATCTCCTTCTGCCAGGATGTTATTGAAAAAGGCCGGTCTGGCATGTTTTGGACCCACAGGATGAATGGGTGGTTGGAAACATATGGCACTAGACCCAAAGCAATGCAGAGCAGGATTTTTAGTCACGCCACTATACAGTTTCAGAGGAAACTGGTGTTTAACACAGCTACTAAATACCAGATTTACTGAAGCAAACAGCACAAGTTAAAAAAATAATAAAAATAAAAAGAGAGAGAGAAAATTTGCTCTTTATCACTGGGCTTCAACAGCCAATATTTGTCTAATTAATTCAGTACATAACAATGGTTTCACTGAGAATATGCATCCAGTCTTGGTGGGATAAAGAAAAAAATATATAATTCAAATCTTATGGAACCACTTTTTCCTTACAGTCTGACATAAATTATATTTGATTGACAATGTTATCACATCTTAATTTATTCCCTAGAAAGAAACATAAACCGTACTTAAATATGCTACACAACAAGTTGGTTATTATTTTAAAAT
Source organism: Ictalurus punctatus (assembly GCF_001660625.3). NCBI lineage: Eukaryota > Metazoa > Chordata > Actinopteri > Siluriformes > Ictaluridae > Ictalurus > Ictalurus punctatus. The sequence goes on along the minus strand of NC_030416.2, from coordinate 16,712,666 downwards.
TAGAAAATGGTTTTCTTATTAAAGTTTTGTTCGTGCCTTTTTTTAAAAATTTTTTTGGGAAGTGGATTTACTTAAAATGCAAAATGGCTATGGAGGTTGAACCCTGCCGCAGACATCAAACCTCTACTTCTCATCCTCCCTAGTTCTGAGAACTCAGGTCTTACTACACTACAATGAGAACTTTCAGGTAAAGATTTGGGCTGAGCCGCACCTCCATCTCCTCCTGGTTTAAGCCATCACTTTGAAGTGCAGCGATTGAGAGCTTTTGAGATAGCCTCATCCTTATGGGGTACTGGCACAGACGCACAGGATTACAGAGACCCAGAGGAGTCAGTGGAGTGATTGGAGACTCTGGTTAGCACATGAGGGCCCAAGCATTTCTTATTAACTCAGAATGGGTGGCTTAAACAACTAAGGGCAATGAAGAACACAGATCGAACAGGCTATAGTATTTCCTCCTCAGAAAACAATTTGTTGAGAACAGATGTTCCTCAATTCTCATTACAGTTCCTACTTTTGCTGTTCAATTACAAAAGGAAAAGTTTCCTCAGATGTTTCAGGGAAGGCATGGACATTAGCAAACTACTCTCATCCAACTCAGTGCACATACAGTTCCAGAACTCTAGCAGTCTAAATATCCTGTTTCACTAAAGTGCCATAATAGCATATGCGAAAGTGAGAAACTTTAGTTTGTATGCACACAAACACTTCAGTTAAGCCACAGAAAAAAGATTATTTAAGTGTCACTCTGCCAAGATACTAATTCACCTACTATTGGAGTACAATGGGGTCTTTAATCCAGTATAAGACATGGAAGGAGACATATGCTAGAGAACATAAAAAATATGAAAGTGAAAATTGCACAGAACTCCCACAGCAAATATACTGATGTTAAAAGTTATAAAGGAATGACAAATCCTTTATAATGGTTTGTTTGTAGTGGCTGTTAAATGCCCTCTGAAATAGTGTATGTTTTCTTATGAAGAGGTTTTTTTTTTTTTTAAGAAGGGGAAATTGTTCTTAGTAAAAGGATAATTGAAGAATTTAAGAAGCTGAGCTGAGTAAAAAAAGATGATCAGTGGCAAGACTGGTGGAGTTTATCAGATGTTTAGAGCAACAACCTAAGATTTAAAGCAACCCTGTTCCTAGAAATCTACTGCTCATCAAGTCATGCCGGAAAGATTGTATTTTGTGAATTGACACCACAAAGTCGCACTTACGAGTGGGAAACTGTGGATTTTCTTTAAGCCCAGAGTCTCAGAGTTAGGGCATGTCAGTAAGAAAATGTGCTAGAATCAATGGATGCAAGGTCTGCTATTGACTGTAAATTTGTTGAAATTGAATGCTTATTCACCTCAGAAGCTGATTTCAGTTATTATGAGTTTGGTATATGCAGCAGGTTATTGAAATACAAGCTTAACATGTCAGACTTTTTTTATTTACAATAAAACAAGGTAATTTCCTGCACAATGCGATAGCATTGAACAATTGCTCACGATACAATATACGAACGATATAATATGTAAACATTAAAGTACACGGCGACTTCACTAATTGTGTAAAAACATAAAGCAATACACACCTGATGCACATTCCAGAGTTAAAAAACTTCCAGTATTTTTTTGGTGGTTAATTAAGAGAAGGAAGATACACTGCCGTCTTGCTGCAACCAAATTGACTTGAATGCACCTGAAGTCTCAGTTCGACTTTCCAACTCGTAAATATGAACTTCCCAGGAGGACCTTCCTTACTTACTTACCAGAACACACCATACCTTCCCTGAAGGCTTTAGCTCCAACCATAATCGTGCCCACCTAACCATCTAATCCTTGCCTTTAGAAGATTTTGAGCAATTAAAACAGGTGTGTTAGATTTTGGATGGAGATGAAACCTATAGGAAGGTAGATTTCAAGGACGAGGGTTGGTGACCACTGATTTAAAGTGTACAGGTCAGCACGTCGAACATACACACAGTGGCCATTATATTACTTAAACATATCATACAAACTGCAGCTGTATGTACACAATTACTGATTATAGCCCATATGTTGCTATGTACAATTTGTGGGGCCATTTTTTCAGAAAAAGGCCCACCACAGTATCATCAATGACAAAGTGGCATATAAGCGGCACTGACATGGGGGTGGAATGATGTTTGTGTGGACAAAACGGTGTCTGAAATGGCAGTGCTGGAAGAGTGTCCAAACACAAACAGCCAAAAATATCTAGCAAACAGTCCTGTAATCAGACACTGACTGGTGACCGACTACAGACACCATGCAAATTAGGTATGATGTGGTAAAGTGACAAATCCAAACGACTGGCTCAAATGATTCCCCCGAACAATCCTTCAGTGCATGGCTCAACATCAACTCAATCCCCCACTCAACTTTAATTCCTACAAGCAATTATTTCCCACTTATTGTTTGATGCACAAAAAATGGAAGAAGAATGTGTAACTGTGGTTTATTTTTATCTTGTCATATATATCCTCTTGTTAAATGTGTATAGAGACTTAAAGAAGAAACCAAGCATAAAGGAAGCAGCAGAGGTTGTCGGTGCCTCTGGTGAGTGTACTGCAACTAGCACAATTAGTTTGTTTCAGTAATCTGTTAAACTTAACACAAAGCCTAGCATGTAAATATGTAAATCAAAGCTAAATATATAATATATTATATATTTATAATATATAATATATCATTTTAAACAAAGGTAATGTGTATAAATAGTAAAGTGGGATGTAGAGTACACATTTCAGCTACTGCAATCAGAACAAAAATAACTAAATAAAATAAAATGGATAGTGCACACCCACAAGCAACAACAGTAGCAAACTAATCAGTTTGAACAGTACTCTTACAAGGTGGCCCAACAAGGTAGATGCAGAAATACCAGTAACCCTGCTCCACCTCATACAATGTTAAAGGTGAAACACTAACTACCAGGTCATTCTTACGTCTGTGTTGAGAATGATCTACCACCCAAATAATATCTGGTCAGTGAAGGTCCCTTTCAGATAGGTGTACCTGAGAAAGCTTGAAAGAGTAGCTTCAAGATAGTTTTACCCATGATTGTGGTGCTGGGTGTATGGTAGAATTAAAGTTGGACCTGGTGCACGTTTCTTCGGCACCACAGCCTGCTTTCTGATTCAAAGTGATTAAGAGAGAACAGCTCTAACATCTCCAGAAAATCAATGAGTCCAATTACAGATGATTTCGGCAGTGCTGCAACCCAGCCGAGACCGAAAAACTTGTATTAAATTACGTGAGAGCAGCTCATGATCGCACCGTTCGGTGGTACGGAAATAGAAATCATGTACATTTTTCCTTTTGAAAAGGAACATTGTGTCCTGTGTAAATCTTAAAAATAACATTTACAAATAATGTTAGCTTAACTGAAATGAACTGAAATCTAACTCGAAGTCTCCAGGATAATACACAAATCTTTCAGTATGCTAAAATCAACACTGCCAATTCTACAAAGGTTACAGTCAAACACAGGCTCTTTGCACTGATTTTCAGTAGCACTAATGACAAATTTAGCCCACTGAAAAAGACATTTTTAAAAAGAGCATAAAAAATAAAATAAATAAAAATGCAATAAAACACAAATGTAATTAAAATTGACCTCAGTGGCCTGACTTCAAATTTTATAGAGTATTTCATCTCTTCCTCTGAGCTCGCGTGACAGGCGAGGACTTGGAATAAATGTTTTAGTGCTTGGCACATAGTGGCACTGGGACGGATGGCAGTTTTGACAGGCGTGAACAGAGGGAAGTGGGCTGAACCCACACATCCAAGATCAGCAACTTAAGGCTTCCGTCATTCAAACTCAAGAATCTGTTCACCCAATTATAAAAGTCTCCTTGTTTTCTTCTTACTATTCTTTCATACTTAGTACTACACAACCTGTGCTATGCTTCCTTTGATGGCCAATAGCACTGTGCTATTCAGCCATGGATATAAATGCACCCACGTTGGAGGAATATGACAGGACCTAGAATGAGAGCCTTTATAAAAGCTCCATATGGCTCAACTGGAAAAGAAAAAAAACCCAAACACCATAAGCTATTGAAGCAAATAGAGGCGCCAGTGAGCAGAGGAGGAGCAACACAGGAAGAGAGAGTGTGACATGAGGACGACTGCGCTGTTCAATCATCTGTGGGCACCAAGGTCAAATCCAGGCATGCATCTGGCCAGCCATCTGCTCCCAGCAAGCACTGTAGAGACCCTGCCACCTGCATCAGCGCTCTGGCCAATCATCATGTTTGGTGGTGGTGATGGTGGTGCATGTATGCGCATGTCTGTGTGTGTTTGTGCTCCCCAGGGATTGTGGTCCCCACTCTTGAAGGTTGAATCCATGGGCATCTGCAGCAGGTGGGCTGTTGTAAGTATCTACTGTACTCAAAAACTCAAAGAGTCTTCTGCTATCTTTTATTCTGTCTTTAGTTCTCCCTCTCAGCATAACCCATGTTTCATAATTCTGTTTTATACTAGCTATTTCTCTCAGTCTGAAAACATCCAGCCTCCTCACAGTGCATGGGCAACAACACAAAAATGTCAAATATTGCTCATACAGCAGTTTGGTAAATAAATTACCATATAGTTTCTCAGAATCAGGCTCCAATTGGTAGTTCCACTTCATATGGTGACGCCCCAAGAAACCATTTCCTGGAAATTATGAGATTATTAAGTTAAATTAACAAACGAAATGTTTTTGCATGTTATCATGCATTGGGGGGGGTTGCATTTTATCATGCATAAAAGCAGTGGTAGCTCTGTGATGGCTCAGATTTAATACATAAGGGCAGTGGTTCAGTGGTTAAGGTGTTGGTCTACTGCTCAGAAGGTCATGAGTTCAAACCCCAAGCTACCACTGTTGGGCCTTTGAGCAAGGCCCTTAACCTGCAACTGCTCAGATATATATATGAATGAGATAAATGTAAGTCACTCTGGATAAGGGTGTCTGCCTGTAAATGTAAATGCACAGATTTAAGTAGCGTAGAGGTCTAGCTTGAAATGACAAACGAAAGGAAAAAGCAACTTAGTCAAGCGTTGGGCCACAAACAACCCACCAGAACAGAACAGTTTGTTCAGCTGGGTTGGGATCTGATGAATAGGAAGACCACAGCATATGATTTGCATCATTTTCATACTCATCAAAGCATTCTGCGAGACCGCGTACCCTGTGGACGGGGGACATTGTCATTGTGGAAGAGACCACTCCCATCAGGATAGAAAAGTTTCATAATAGGGTAATCAGTCAGAATCGTTGATTTGAAGTGGGCATTCCCGCTAAGAAGACGCGGACCTAAACCATGCCCACAACATTATATAATAAAATTAGTGATGCCTATAATAATAAAAGCAATCTGAAGCATCATCAAAATTTTTCATTCCATTATTACATATATTATATAAAAGTAATGCTTTTTTCATATAGGCATCAAGTAAACAGCACCATTAAACAGAAAAGGTTTGCTCTATCAGTAAAAAAATAAATAAATAAATAAATAAATAAATAACATTTTCACAGTATAATTTGTTTAAATCAACTCAACAATCAACTACTGTGTGTGATTTCTGAAGGACCACTGCTGTTCCTAATAATCCCCCTAGGTCTTGAAGCCATTGTACTTTATATCAATTATAATAATAAAAAAAAAGGCTTTAGTTAATTAAACTTCCTCATTCATTCACGAGTGTAACTTCTTTCCTTATTTGCATCATAGGGACAAAATGGGTAGGCATAAGTGAAGACCCAGGAGAAATTGAGAAAACATTATTGCGACTACACAAACATGGCAAAAGGTTGCTGTGGACGTTCACAAGCTTGCTGTACCATAATTTATGAATAACCTAAGAGGAGGTTGTAAGAATAATATCAAGAACAAGAAAACCATGCTCACTAAGGAAATAAATGTGAAAATAAATGAGGGAGAACTCTTCTATTTGCCAAATCTATTATACGGCTAGAGTGCAACAGTGGAAAAGATCATTTCTTTTGTTAGTTGGCTTATTCATTTCATATTTCAATTTGGAAATTAGTGCTCAATAAATTAAATATGAAGCACTTTATATTGAAAGTTTTGCATGCTTACCTTATAAGCTCACTCTGGACATTTGAATAGAAAAGTCATTTAATTTTGTTACTTAACAAGAAAAATATACCATTAGATTTTATATAATATCATATTTGATTTATATATATATATATATATATATATATATATATATATATATATATATATATATATATATATATATATATATATATATATATATATATATATATGGCACACATATATTTAGGGCACACATATTTAGGGCACACTTCTGAAAAAGAAACTTGCATCTATAAGAAAGCATGGAAAATGAAGACATTGGTGGGCAAAATTGGATCACTACCTCTAGATTGTAGGTTCCCAACTAGACATATTGGATCACTGCTCATAATGGTTCCATGGTGCATTCGAGACCTCGATATTTTGATAATAATTTCTCCTCACCAGTTCTTTGGAAATCCCTTCAGTGCTCAGTAATCTCACAAACAAACTGGTTCACTATCTGCCTTCTAATCAGACGGATGTCTGCAGTGACTGTGATAATAGGAATGATTAGGATTGCTTGGTGGAGAACACATCAATATTTGTTTTTGTTTTTTTTTTCATACGATCATTTCTGTGAGAACTCTCTTATCAGACTCGATCTTATTTGGAGTAAAATCTTATTAAACTGTGATTGGATCAACAAACCAAAAATTGAGAAACAGCTATAAAACTTCTACTTTTGCTATCCAGAGGTTGTGTTTCCGTAGGAATAGGGATAGAAATATGATGTAAATGATGCCATCGTCTAAATATTCAAAAACATTATGTTATAAAATATGCCTATATCACACATCATTAACTCCCCACTGCCCCCACCCTCCTACACACCCTCCACAAACAACCTGAGATTTCATTTAGCGTCAAACAGCAACTTCTTTTACAGGATTTTGTATTTGATTTTCATTGTTCTCGACAACTCAAAAAAAAACTTTTCCCCTCCACACAAACACCCCGAGGTGACCAACTAGCCCAAGATAATGCAGCTGGCCACAACTTCAATTTCCTGACAAATCACACTACATTTCCTTTACAGAATGCAATTGTGTTCCACCAAGGCAAGATCAACAAAAGATTCAAGACGTCAAGAGGAAATAAAGTGGGTTATTTTGAGCCTGACATTTCAGCAAGTTGTTTGCCATTGGTTCCTACCTCAAAGCTCATCCAATGATACTGCAAGGTGTCAGGCACATGACAAAGAGGATGAGAAATGGGTTGGATAAAACACTGGATCTCTCCAGGAAGTCGTGATATTCCTCAGTCTGGGGGAAGAAAACACACACACAAACACACACACACACACACACACACACACACAAACACACACACAAACACACACACAAACACACACAGACATAAGCATTACTGCACATAATGAACAGAAAGAATTTCAGCCATAATTTACAATGCACCATTTAATTTGTTATGTATTATCGTACGAAAATCAGATGCATCCAAAAAATTTTTTTTTTTAAATTGGCTTTTTTAGCACCATCGTTCATTTAAACCACTAGTATTCATTGCCAAAGCACACAAAAGTAATTTATAGAGAAAGCCCTGCCTTCACTCATGACAAAAAGAAGCACTGTTCACTTAACATTCATTATGGACAGAATTTTAACTAAATCTCTACAAATCCAATTCCAAGGCTATCCAAATCTGTGTAGAGTGCAATCTGTTCCTTCAATCTGCTGCGAGTTAACACTCTTCTCAGCCAGTTTTCTTTACTTGTGCAGACCTGCAGCACTAGGATGCTCTACTCCACTACCACGCTCTTCTTTTGTGTCTGAGCCTGTGTCTGTACGTACGCACGCATCTCCTTGTAATAGTCTCTGCGTCTAAGTTCCTGCCCTTCATCAGCGTGTATGTCCCCTGACAAAAGAACAAAGTGCATTAAACCTGCGTACGTCGTACGCACAGACCGGCAGACCCATTTTGTCTCTCTGGAGAATAATAGAGACAATACATGAGAAACTTTGATCTAATTACAGTCATGTTTAATATTGTAAGATAAGGTTTGACGTACAAAGCCCCCCGCAGGGCAGTCTAAATTGGTTATGCTCTTGGAGAGAGGTCTCTTAATTCGAGGAATTAAGAATCTATGAATTATAGACCAGTAGAAAATGTTAAATGTTATTTTTGTATGTGACTCAAAGCTAAAGGCCATTTTTAGCTGCCGAAGAAAGCAGAATAGGAAATTGCCCTGAATATTCTATATTAGCAAAAGATACAGTTTCCAGTTCTGATTTGTGAGTATGAATCGTGAATGTTCAAGCGAAGATGTTCATCTAAAATGCATCGAGTGCTGTCAGCATTCTGGAGTGTTTCCATAAAGCTCCTTTTGGCCCATTTATATGGAGCAAATCTAAAAAACATACCAGTTCACTTCAAGGCCTCAAGCTCACACATATATTTTGTGGACAACTACAAAACGGCCAACTCGAAATCAACCCACAGCCTGAGTGCTGTGTCTGGCTCAGTCTGGCTTCTAAACCCAAAATGAAACGATCGGCAAGCATCTGGCCCGAATCCAATTCCAGTGCTTTTCTATCTTGCCGAGCTGCAGCAGGCGTCCTGTGGCCAGGTTCTGCTGGGTGGGTGTTTGAGCAGCGTTTCTCTGATGCTTTTAACACAGAAACTAAAGCTCAGGAGGCGGCTAGTTATCTCCTGCTCCCTAGACTTCAGGTGAGGGGAAAGGGTTGACCATTTTTCTATACCACAGTACATGATTCTGTATCTTTCCAGTGTATCGCTCACTGTTGCAGGCCTTTCTCAATAAACATGTCTTACATTACTGTAGCTAAGTATAGCCAAGAGCAGAAAAGCAGAGGAATATAACTTGAATGAATCAGTGTTGGTTTGGGGTTCATGTGATATGTTTTGGGCACACAGCCAGCATATTATTGTGTTTTATGTTTTGGTGAACTGGTTCCAGGAGGTTGCTTCATTTTTCTTCATGTCCTTCTTCCTCAGAAAATGATACGATCTGTTTTGAACTCAACATACCAAGTTCATGTAGAAAAATACTACCCAGCTGTCTTAATGACATCCTAATTATCCAGCTGTCAAATGGCTCGAAAATGTCAACCTTTGAGGACAGAATGCACTATTAACTGCAGTACAGCTGTACTCTTCAATTCAACTTTATTTCTATAGCACTTTTAACAACAGACCTTGTCACACGGCAGCTGTATAGAAATCCAGATGTAGATTTAGAACCATAATGAAAAAACCAGAGGCAAATGTGGCAAGGAAAAACTCCATGAGATGAGAAGACGAAGAAACCTTGAGAGGAAGTCCATGGTCATCTGGGTGACAGCGGAGAGTATCTACATTCTGACTGGGAGAAATCGGGGACAATGCATTCAGTCTGTTCTAGAACCTTTGAAAGAAATATGGAGAAAACTTGGACAGTGTTTATGTTTCTGCCAACTTTAATGACATTTAACCCACAGCAGGTGCAGATTTTATAGTCCAGGTTTCACAGATCACTCTTTAAAAATGTGCTCTCATTTTGGTTTGCATCTATAGCCATGTACAGAAAAACAACTAGAATGAAAAGATATTTTAATAGGGCGCCAATTATCTTAAAAGAAATACAGGTTTAATGAAGCAAAACATTCTAATCGACAAAGGATATAAAATCCGAAAGGCAGAGAGAGCGAGAGTGAGAGAGCGATTACAGCACAGCTGCTCAGCTTGGCTTCACCTCAGCACTTTAACAATGTGTGTCTCAATGCAGCTCTCCCCGAGCACGACTGCCTTAACAGATTCCTGGAATAACATCCTGCATATGTAGGGCCTCCTTTGTTAGCCACAGTGTAGATTTAGAGAATAAATATATCTTTCGCCAGCACTTCGACATGATGCCTGTAGAAAAGCTTAACTCATTGCATACATCTCCGTGGCTCAGAGTCAAATACACATCACATTGACCCGAAGCATAGAAAGCTATGACAAGAGCATGGCACGTCCTAACAGAAGAAGAAATCTATGCTAATGCCAGCTGTTTTTTCCCCCCCGACGTGTAGCTCTACTTTGATTAAATCGGACCCATGAGGCAGGAAAACTTAGCAGCTCATCATCTGGAATAAAGCTCTGAGCTTTAGGAGGACTGCATAATGCACAGACAACTGCCATTATATAGCTCTTTCTACACATACAGGACACGAACACACCTGGGCGCTTAATAGCAGTGCCTGAAACTTATATCCACATGCAGAAGTGCATTTCCCTTATCTTTTCAATACAAGAATTAATCCATCGTTTGCAAAATGTAACACAAAACAGGCATAAAGAAGAAACATGAACATAGCTGTTTACGATCTGATCAAATTAGGTGTACTATACTATAATTAGGTGTACTGTCATCTAACTATAAATTAGATTCTGTGCCAAAAGCACAGCATGACTGTGGTGAATGCTTAACACAATTATCCAGACCCAGCCTTGGCAATAGGCAATTTTTCCAACAGCAACCCAAGAATTGAGAAGATCCTGCTGATTGTGGAGAGAAAACGGCTTCTTCAAACATAACATTTTAGTACAACACCAAGGGAAGATTAGCCCTTGCCCTTCAGCTGCCTATTAAAAGAAGAAGCACAGCTCCGTGTCCTGTTTTGGGCTACGGCAGAGCTTGCTAAAGTTGTCAGGTTGAGACTAGAAAGACAGTAGACATGTTGTGAATGCCCCGCTTTCCTCTCCTTTCACCAGTGCATTCCTGTCTCCCCCTGCTCTTACAGGGGGCAAATGATCTGACCCCAGCTATCTCCGATCCTTGCCCCACCACCCCCACTGACTAAAATCAATCTCTTTATTATTCAGGCCATGCCGTTGCCCCTGCTTAACTGCTGACCCCGTGACCTGACAGGATTGTGCAGGGAGGAAGACTCGCATTTGGGTCAGCCCTTTCAGTCTGGTGGGCGTCAGGCTGTCCAAAACAGTAATAGAGACGACTCAGGCCAAGTTGGTCGTTTTAAAAAAAAAAAAAGAA